>NW_024115332.1:0-84069 GCF_003073215.2 Triticum urartu
TAGGTATGCCCGAGGATGTTATCAAGAAGAAGGTCTTCCCTTTATCTTTTAAGGGAGATGCATTGACATGGTTTAGGCTATGTGATGATATTGGATCATGGAACTACCAATGATTGAAATTGGAATTTCATCAGAAGTTTTATCCTATGCATCTTGTTCATCGTGATCGTAATTATATATATAATTTTTGGCCTCGCGAAGGAGAAAGCATCGCTCAAGCTTGGGGGAGGCTTAAGTCAATGTTATATTCATGCCCCAATCATGAGCTCTCAATAGAAATGATTATTCAAAAAATTTATGCTCGGCTTTTTCTCAGTAATTGCTCCATGCTTGATACTTCCTGTATTGGATCTTTTATGATGAAGACTATTGAATTCAAATGGGATTTATTGGAAAGAATTAAACACAACTCTGAAGATTGGGACCTCGACAAAGGTAAGGAGTTAGGTATAACACCTAAGTTTGATTGTGTTAAATCTTTTATGGATACCGATGCTTTCCGTGAATTTAGCACTAAATATGGACTTGACTCTGAGTAGTAGCTTCTTTCTATGAATCCTTTGCTACTCATGTTGATCTCCCAAAAGAAAAGTGGTTTAAATATAATCCCCCCACTGAGGTAAAAGTAGTTGCTCCTATTAAAGTTGAAGAAAAGACTATCACTTATGATGATCCTGTTTTTCCTACTGCTTATATTGAGAAGCCACCTTTCCCTGTTAGAATAAAGGATCATGCTAAAGCTTCAACTGTAGTCAACAAAAGTAATATTAGGACACACAAAACCCCTAAGAAAGTTAAAATTGAACCTAAAATTGCTATGGTTAAAGATCTCTTGGCCGATAATATTGATGGGCATGTTATTTACTTCTGCAATGAAGCTGCTAGAGTTGCTAGACCCGATGCTAAAAATAAACATAGACCTGTTGTAGGCATGCCTGTTATTTCCGTTAAAATAGGAGATCATTGTTATCATGGCTTATGTGATATGGGTGCTAGTGCAAGTGCAATACCTCATTGCTTATATGAAGAAATTATGCATGATATTGCACCTGCTGAGATAGAAGATATCGATGTTACCATTAAACTTGCCAATAGAGATACTATTTCACCAGTTGGGATTGTTAGAGATGTTGAAGTCTTGTGTGGTAAGGTTAAATATCCTGCTGATTTTCTTGTTCTTGGTTCCCCACAAGATAGCTTTTGTCCCATTATATTTGGTAGGCCCTTCTTAAACACTGTTAATGCTAGGATAGACTGCGAAAAGGATGTTGTTACTATTGGTTTGGGTGATATGTCTCATGAGTTTAATTTTTATAAATTTAGTAGACAACCCCGTGATGAGGAATTGCCTAGTAAAGATGAAATTATTGGTCTTGCTTCTATTGCCATGCCTCCTAGTGATCCTTTAGAACAATATTTGCTAGACCATGAAAATGATACGTATATGAATGAAAGAAGGGAAATAGATGAAGTGTTATTTAAACAGGGACCTATTCTGAAACACAATTTGCCTGTTGAAATCCTAGGGGATCCTCCTCCACCCAAGGGTGATCCCGTGTTTGAGCTTAAACCATTGCCTGATACTCTTAAATATGCTTATCTTGATGAAAAGAAGATATATCCTGTTATTATTAGTGCTAACCTTTCAGAGCATGAAGAAGAGAAATTATTGAAAACTCTGAAGAAGCACCGTGCTGCTATTGGATATACTCTTGATGATCTTAAGGGCATTAGTCCCACTCTATGTCAACACAAAATAAATTTGGAGAAAGACGCCAAACCAGTTATTGATCACCAACGACGGCTAAATCCTAAGATGAAAGAAGTGGTAAGAAAGGAAATATTAAAGCTCCTTGAAGCATGTATAATTTATCCCGTTGCTGATAGTCAGTGGGTAAGCCCTGTCCATTGTGTGCCTAAGAAGGGAGGTATTATTGTCGTTCCTAATGATAAAGATGAATTGATTCCGCAAAGAATTATTATAGGTTATAGGATGGTGATTGATTTCTGCAAATTAAATAAAGCTACTAAAATATCATTACCCTTTGCCTTTCATTGATCAAATGCTAGAAAAATTATCCAAACATACACATTTTTGCTTTCTAGATGGTTACTCTGCTTTCTCTCAAATACCCGTGTCAGTTGATGATCAAGAAAAGGCTACATTTACTTGCCCTTTCGGTACCTTTGCTTATAGATGTATGCCTTTTGGTTTATGTAATGCACCTGCTACCTTTCAAAGATGCATGATGGCTATATTCTCTGACTTTTGTGAAAAGATTTGTGAAGTTTTCATGGATGATTTCTCTGTTTATGGATCCTCTTTTGATGATTGCTTGAGCAACCTTGATCGAGTTTTGCAGAGATGTGAAGAAACTAACCTTGTCTTGAATTGGGAGAAGTGCCACTTTATGGTTAATGAAGGTATTGTCTTGGGGCATAAAATTTCTGAAAGAGGTATTGAAGTTGACAAAGCTAAAGTTGATGCTATTGAAAAGATGTCGTGTCCCAAGGACATCAAAGGTATAAGAAGTTTCCTTGGTCATGCCAGTTTTTATAGGAGGTTCATTAAGGACTTCTCAAAAATTTCCCAGCCTCTGACTAACCTATTACAAAAAGATATTACTTTTGTCTTTGATGATGATTGTGTAGAAGCATTTGAAATACTTAAGAAAGCCTTGATTTATGCACCTATTGTTCAGCCACCTGATTGGAATTTACCCTTTGAAATCATGTGTGATGCTAGTGACTATGCTGTAGGTGCTGTTTTAGGACAAAGAGTTGATAAGAAATTAAATGTTATCCAATATGCTAGTAAAACCCTAGACGGTGCCCAAAGAAATTATGCTACTACTGAAAAGGAATTCTTAGCAGTTGTATTTGCTTGTGATAAGTTCAGACCTTATATTGTTGATTCTAAATTAACTATTCACACTGATCATGCTACTATTAAATATCTTATGGAAAAGAAAGATGTTAAACCTAGACTTATTAGATGGGTTCTCCTGCTACAAGAATTTGATTTGCATATTATCGATAGAAAGGGAGCTGAGAACCCTGTTGCAGACAACTTGTCTAGGTTAGAGAATGTTCTTGATGACCCACTACCTATTGATGATAGCTTTCCTAATGAACAATTAGCTATCATAAATGCTTCTCGCACTGCTCCATGGTATGCTGATTATGCCAATTACATTGTTGCTAAATTTATACCACCTAGTTTCACATACCAGCAAAAGAAAAAGTTTTTCTATGATTTAAGACATTACTTCTGGGATGACCCACACCTTTATAAAGAAGGAGTAGATGGTGTTATTAGACATTGTATACCTGAGCATGAATAGGAACAGATCCTACGCAAGTGCCACTCTGAAGCTTATGGAGGACACCATGCTGGAGATAGAACTGCACATAAGGTATTGCAATCCGGTTTTTATTGGCCTACTCTCTTCAAGGATGCCCGTAAGTTTGTCTTATCTTGTGATGAATGTCAAAGAATTGGTAATATTAGTAGACGTCAAGAAATGCCTATGAATTATTCACTCGTTATTGAACCATTTGATGTTTGGGGCTTCGATTATATGGGACTGTTTCCTTCCTCTATTGGGTATACACATATTTTAGTTGCTGTTGATTACGTTAGTAAGTGGGTAGAAGCTATTCCAACTAGTAGTGCTGATCATAACACCTCTATTAAGATGCTTAAAGAAGTTATTTTTTCGAGGTTTGGAGTCCCTAGATATTTAATGACTGATGGTGGTTCACATTTTATTCATGGTGTCTTTCGTAAAATGCTTGCTAAGTATGATGTTAATCATAGAATTGCATCTCCATATCACCCGCAGTCTAGTGGTCAAGTAGAATTGAGTAATAGAGAGCTCAAATTAATTTTGCAAAATATTGTTAATAGATCTAGAAAGAATTGGTCCAAGAAACTTGATGATGCATTATGGGCTTATAGAACTGCATATAAAAATCCTATGGGTATGTCTCCGTATAAAATGGTTTATGGAAAAGCATGTCACTTACCTCTCGAATTAGAACATAAGGCATATTGGGCCATCAAAGAGCTCAATTATGATTTCAAACTTGCCGGTGAGAAGAGGTTATTTGACATTAGCTCACTTGATGAATGGAGAACCCATGCCTATGAGAATGCCAAACTATTTAAAGAAAAAGTTAAAAGATGGCATGACAAAAAGGATACAAAAGCGTGAGTTTAATGTAGGTGATTATGTGTTGCTATTCAACTCTCGTTTAAGATTTTTTGCAGGCAAACTTCTCTCTAAATGGGAAGGTCCTTACGTTATCGAGGAGGTCTATCATTCCGGTGCCATAAAAATCAACAACTTCGAAGGCACAAATCCAAAGGTGGTGAACGGTCAAAGAATCAAACATTATATCTCAGGTAATCCCATAAATGTTGAAACTAATGTTATTGAAACCGTAACCCCGGAGGAATACATAAGGGACACTTTCCAGAATGTTTCAGACTCCGAAAAGGAATAGGTACGTGGTACGGTAAGTAAACCGACTCCAAAACAGTTCTGATGGCAATTTTTCTCCATTTTGGAATATTTAAGAAAATAGGAAAATAAGAAGCAGACCGGAAAGGACACGAGGCTTCCACGCGGGTGGAGGGCACGCCTCCTGCCTCGTGGGCACCTCATGTGCTCTCCGGACTCCGTTTTCTTGCACGATACTTCTTTGGTCGGTAAAAATTCATTATATAATCTCCCGAAGGTTTTGACCACCGTATCACGCAAATATCTTCTGTCTTTGTTTCGAGCTGTTTTTCTGACAGATCTTGATCGCCATGGCGTTTTCAAGTGCCCCCAAGGACAAGTTCTTCTAGAAGGTCATCAAACCCTACCTCGCGGAGGTGCTACAACACCCTCAAACCATTGAGATGCGTGAGGGGTTGCTGCACATCCGCGATGTTGAGGGACCAAGGAGGACCGGAAGCATGGAGACAAGGCTCGAGGCATTGGAGCAACAAGTTTTCAAGTGCCTGGAGATGGTGGAACATGGACTCTACTCCAATCATATAATGATCATGGAGTTCACCAACAACCACAAGCTGGATGACAAGAACATTGGGGAGGACATCTTCAAGCTTCACGAGAAAATCGAGCGCCTCCAAGCCCAGATCTATGATCTGCAAAACCAAAACTATGAGTATGAATATAAATTCAAGAGGATGAGTTTGGCTACAGATTTGAGGATCCCGGAGACTCGATCATCCTTCTATGATGGTGAGCCTATGCCTTGGAAGATGGACGACAAGCCTACATCATCAACAACTCCTTCATCACCAGCTCCGAGGAAGGAAACATAAACACAGGGTATGGGCACTCCTCTTGGCAACTGCCAAGCTTGGGGGAGTGCCCCGGTATCGTATCAACATCACTTTTATCTTTACCGTTTTTCTTAGTTCGATCCTTTTGATAATATCTTGATCTAGTAGAATAAAGTTTTAGCATGATCTAGTTGTGAGTTTTTCTTTATAATCTTCCTATGTAATCGAGTCCATGAGCTATATATAATAAAGATTAGTGTTGAGTTAAGGGCTTGATTATTTTGCTATGATCTTGAGGGAATAGAATAAAAGAGAAGAAATAAAAAGAAATAAAGAGATCATATGGATCTTATGGAGAGTAGTGACTTCACATATAAAGAGTATGATGAATAAAAGTTGTTGAGAGTTGACAAACATAGTTTTGGTCATCATTGCAATTAATAGGAAGTAATAAAGAAAGATAGGTTTTCACATATAAATATACTATCTTGGACATCTTTTATGACTGTGAGCACTCATTAAAGTATGATATGCTAAAGAGTTGACATTGGACAAGGAAGACAACGTAATGGTTTATGTTTTCTTACATTTGAGATAAAGTATATTGTCATGGATCATCCAACATGTTGAGCTTGCCTTTCCCTCTCATGCTAGCCAATTTCTTTGCACCAAGTAGAGATACTACTTGTGCTTCCAAATACCCTTAAAACCAGTTTTGCCATGAGAGTCCACCATATCTACCTATGGATTGAGTAAGATCCTTTACGTAAGTTGTCATCGGTGCATGCAATAAAAAATTTGCTTTCTAAATATGTATGATCTATTGGTGTGGAGAAAATAAACTTTATACGATCTTGTGATATGGAAGCAATAAAAGCGACGGACTGCATAATAAAGGTTCATATCACAAGTGGCAATATAAAGTGACGTTCTTTTGCATTAAGATTTCGTGCATCCAACCATAAAAGCACATGACAACCTCTGCTTCCCTCTGCGAAGGGCCCATCTTTTATTCTTGTCTTATACTTCATGCAAAGAGTCATGGTGATATTCACCTTTCCTTTTTACATTTTATCCTTTGGCGAGCACAATATGTTGGAAGGATCCTGATATATATGGCTAATTGGATGTGGGTTTTCATGAACTATTATTGTTGACATTACCCTTGAGGTAAAACATTGGGAGGCAAAACTATAAGCCCCTGTCTTTCTCTGTGTCCGATTAAAACTTCATAACCATAAATATCGCGTGAGTGTTAGCAATTATGAAAGACTAAAAGATGGTTGAGTATGTGGACTTGCTGAAAAGCTCTTATATTGACTCTTCTATGTTATGATAAATTGCAATTGCCTCAGTGACTGAGATTAGAGTCTGTTGGTTCTCATGAAGTTTATGATTCATACTTGAAATTGTGATTGAATTGTTACTTTAGCATAAGAGATCATATGACTATATATATACATGTTGCTGTTCTAAGAATGATCATGATGCCCTCATGTCCATATTTTATTTTATCGACACCTCTATCTCTAAACATGTGGACACATTTTTTGATTTCGGCTTTCACTTGAGGACAAGCGAGGTCTAAGCTTGGGGGAGTTGATACGTCCATTTTGCATCATGCTTTTATATCGATATTTATTGCATTATGGGCTGTCATTACACGTTATGTCACAATACTTATGCATATTCTCTCTTATTTTACAAGGTTTACATGAAGAGGGAGAATGCCGGCAGCTGGAATTCTGGGCTGGAAAAGGAGCAAATATTAGAAACCTATTCTGCACAGCTCCAAAAGTCCTGAAACTTCATGGGAGTTATTTTTGGAATTAATAAAAATACTGGCGAAAGAATCCACCAGAGGGGGCCCACACCCTGGCCATGAGGGTGGGGGGCGTGCCCTACCCCCTGGGCGCGCCCCCTGCCTTGTGGGCCCCCTGGAAGGCCTCTGGTGCCCATCTTCTGCTATATGAAGTCTTTCGTCCGAGAAAAAAATCATAAGCTAGCTCACGGGACGAAACTCCGCCGCCACGAGGCGGAACCATGGCGGAACCAATCTAAGGCTCCGGCGGAGCTGTTCTACCGGGGAAACTTCCCTCTGGGAGGGGGAAATCATCACCATCGTCACCACCAACGATCCTCTCATCGGGAGGGGGTCAATCCCCATCAACATCTTCACCAGCACCGTCTCATCTCAAACCCTCGTTCATATCTTGTATCCAATCTTTGTATCCAAACCTCAGATTGGTACCTGTGGGTTGCTAGTAGTGTTGATTACTCCTTATAGTTGATGCTAGTTGGTTTACTTGGTGGAAGATCATATGTTCAGATCCATTATGCATATTAATACCCCTCTGATTATGAACATGAATATGCTTTGTGAGTAGTTACGTTTGTTCCTGAGGACATGGGAGAAGTCTTGCTATAAGTAGTCATGTGAATTTGGTATTCGTTCGATATTTTGATATGTATGTTGTCATCCCTCTAGTGGTGTCATGTGAACATCGACTACATGACACTTCACCATTGTTTGGGCCTAGAGGGAGGCATTGGGAAGTAATAAGTAGATGATGGGTTGCTAGAGTGACAGAAGCTTAAACCCTAGTTTATGCGTTGCTTCGTAAGGGGCTGATTTGGATCCATATGTTTCATGCTATGGTTAGGTTTACCTTAATACTTCTGTTATAGTTGTGGATGCTTGCAATGGGGGTTAATCATAAGTGGGATGCTTGTCCAAGTAAGGACAGTACCCAAGCACCAGTCCACCCACATATCAAATTATCAAAGTACCGAACGCGAATCATATGAACGTGATGAAAACTAGCTTGACGATAATTCCCATGTGTCCTCGGGAGCGTTTTCCTTCATATTAGTGCTAATCTTTCAGAGCATGAAGAAGAGAGATTACTAAAAACTCCGAAGAAGCACCGTGTTGCTATTGGATACACTCTTGATGATCCTAAGGGCATTAGTCCCACTCTGTGTCAACACAAAATAAATTTGGAGGAAGATGCCAAACTAGTTCGTGATCATCAACGATGGCTGAATCCTAAGATGAAGGAAGTGGTAAGAAAGGAAATACTAAAGCTTCTTGAGGCAGGTATAATTTATCCCGTTGCTGATAGTCAGTGGGTAAGTCCTGTCCATTATGGCCCTAAGAAGGGAGGTATTACAGTCGCTCCTAATGATAAAGATGAGTTGATCCCGCAAAGAATTATTAAAGGTTATAGGATGGTAATTGATTTCCGCAAATTAAATAAAGCTACTAAAAAAGATCATTACCCCTTACCTTTTATCGATCAAATGCTAGAAAGATTATCCAAACATACACATTTTTTCTTTCTAGATGGTTATTCTGGGTTCTCTCAAATACCTGTGTCAGCCAATGATCAATCAAAGACTACTTTTACTTGCCCTTTTGGTAATTTTTCTTATAGACGTATGCCTTTTGGTTTATGTAATGCACTTGCTACCTTTCAAAGATGCATGATGGCTATATTCTCTGACTTTTGTGAAAAGATTTGTGAGGTTTTCATGGACGATTTTTCCTTCTATGTATCCTCTTTTGATGATTGCTTAAGCAACCATGACCGAGTTTTGCAGAGATGTGAAGAAACTCATCTTGTCTTGAATTGGGAAAAGTGCCACTTTATGGTTAATGAAGGTATCGTCTTGGGGCATAAAGTTTCTGAAAGAGGTATTGAGGTTGATAAAGCCAAAGTTGATGCTATTGAAAAGATGCCATGTCCCAAGGACATCAAAGGTATAAGAAGTTTCCTTGGTCATGCCGGTTTTTATAGGAGGTTCATTAAGGACTTCTCAAAACTTTCTCGGCCTCTGACTAATTTATTACAAAAAGATATACCATTTGTTTTTGATGATGATTGTGTAGAAGAATTTGAAATACTTAAGAAAGCATTGATCTCCGCACCTATTGTTCAGCCACCTGATTGGAATTTACCTTTTGAAATTATGTGGGATGCCAGTGATTATGCTGTAGGTGCTGTTCTAGGGCAAAGAGTTGATAAGAAATTAAATGTTATTCAATATGCTAGTGAAACTCTAGGCAACGCTTAGAGAAATTATGCTACTAGTGAAAAAGAATTCTTAGCAGTTGTATTTTCTTGTGATAAGTTCAAACCTTATATTGTTGATTCTAAAGTAACTATTCACACGGATCATGCTGCTATTAAATATCTTATGGAAAAGAAAGACGCTAAGCCTAGACTTATTAGATGGGTTATCTTGCTACAAGAATTTGATTTGCATATTATTGATAGAAAGGGAGCTGAGAACCCCGTTGCAGACAACTTGTCTAGGTTAGAAAATGTGCTTGATGACCCACTACCTATTGATGATAGCTTTCCTGATGAACAATTAAATGTCATAAATGCTTCTCGTACTGCTCCTTGTTATGCTAATTATATTGTTGCTAAATTTATACCACCTAGTTTCACATACCAGCAAAAGAAAAAGTTCTTATTTGATTTGAGGCATTACTTTTGGGATGACCCACATCTTTATAAAGAAGGAGTAGATGGTGTTATTAGACGCTGTGTACCTGAGCATGAACAGGAACATATCCTACGCAAGTGTCACTCCGAGGCTTATGGAGGACACCACGCTGGAGATAGAACTGCACATAAGGTATTGCAATCTGGTTTTTATTGGCCTACTCTCTTCAAGGATGCCCGTAAGTTTGTTGTATCTTGTGATGAATGTCAAAGAATTGGTAATATTAGTAGACGTCAAGAAATGCCTATGAATTATTCACTTGTTATTGAACCATCTGATGTTTGGGGCTTTGATTATATGGGACCTTTTCCTGCCTCTAATGGTTATACACATATTTTAGTTGTTGTTGATTACGTTACTAAGTGGGTAGAAGCTATTCCAACTAGTAGTGTTAATCATAACACCTCTATTAAGATGCTTAAAGATGTCATCTTTCCAAGGTTTGGAGTCCCTAGATATTTAATGACTGATGATGGTTCACATTTTATTCATGGTGCTTTCCGTAAAATGCTTGCTAAGTATGATGTTAATCATAGAATTGCATCTCCTTATCACCCACAGTCTAGTGGTCAAGTAGAATTGAGTAATAGAGAGCTTAAATTAATTTTGCAAAAGACTGTCAATAGATCTAGAAAAAATTGGTCCAAGAAACTTGATGATGCATTATGGGCCTATAGATCTGCATATAAAAATCCTATGGGTATGTCTCCGTATAAAATGGTTTATGGAAAAGCATGTCACTTACCTCTCGAACTGGAACATAAGGCTTATTGGGCTATTAAAGAGCTCAATTATGATTTCAAACTTGCCGGTGAGAAGAGGTTATTTGACATTATCTCACTCGATGAATGGAGAACCCAGCCTATGAAAATGTCAAGTTGTTTAAAGAAAAAGTTAAAAGATGGCATGGCAAAAGAACACAAAAGCGTGAGTTTAATGTAGGTGATTATGTATCACTATACAACTCTTGTTTAAGATTTTTTGCAGGAAAACTTCTTTCTAAATGGGAAGATCCTTACGTTATCGAGGAGGTCTATCGTTCCAGTGCCATAAAAATCAACAACTTCGAAGGCACAAATCTGAAGGTGGTGAACGGTCAAAGAATTAAACATTATATCTCAGGTAATCCTATAAATGTTGAAACCAATGTTATTGAAACCGTAACCCCAGAAGAATACATAAGGGACACTTTCCAGAATGTTTCAGACTTCGAAAAGGAATATGTATGTGGTACGGTAAGTAAACCGACTCCAAAACAGTTCTAATGGCAATATTTCTCTGCTTTGGAATATTTAGAAAAATAGAAAAATAAGAAGCAGTTCGGGAAGGACACGAGGCCTCCACGAGGGTGGAGGGCGCGCCCTACCTCCCTGGGCGCGCCCCCTACCTCATGGGCACCACGTGCGCTTTCCGGACTCCGTTTTCTTACTCGACACGTATTTTGGTCGGTAAAAATTCATTATATAATCTCCTGGAGGTCTTGACTCCCATATCACGCAATTATCCTCTGTTTGTGTTTCGAGCTGTTGTTGCTGCAGATTAGAGCAAGATGTCTTCGCAAGAGTCAGTCGGGGAGAGCCGGGTGTCTCATCTGTCACCGAGATCAATATCAAACAACAATGTTGACCACTTTGGGCCAGCAACGGAGGAAGAGATGGAGGCTGATTTGAAGAGGATAGATGCCATGGAGGAGGATCAAGAAGTCACTTCTCGCTTCCGAGCTGGATTGACAATGGGGAACTGCAGAGCTCGGCTATCCCTTCCAATGTTAGATTTCTTTCTTATGAGAATATGAAAAAGAGTGTCACTTGTTCTCTCGCAACTATGCAACACCCTTGGGTGCAGGGAGCTTTGGCTGTTACAGGAAAACTTCAAAAGGAAATAATGGACCTCAAGCAGCAAGTCAATAAGATCGAGGAGGAGAATCGTATCCCGAGGGGCATCATAGCCAAGAATATCACATCACCATCCCCGAAAAAGGAGACATAATCACATGGGTATGGGCACTCCCCTTGGCATCTGCCAAGCTTGGGGGAGTACCCCGGTATCATATCACCATCACTTTTATATTTACTATTTTTCTTAGTTCGATCCTTTTGGTAATATCTTGATCTAGTAGAATAAAAAGTTTTTACTATGATCTAGTTGTGAGTTTTGCTTTATGATCCTTCTATGTAATCGAGTACGTGAGCTATATAATAAAGATTAGTGTTGAGTCAAGGGCTTGATTATTTTGCCATGATCCCGAGGGAATAAAATAAAAGAGAAACAAAAAAAGAAACAAAAAGATCATATGGATCTTATGGAGAGTAATGAGCTCACATATAAAAAGTATGATGAATAAAGGTTGTTGGGAGTTGACAAACATAGTTTTGGTCATCGTTGCAATTAATAGGAAGTAATAAAGAAAAAGAGGTCTTCACATATAAATATACTATCTTGGACATCTTTTATGATTGTGAGTACTCATTAAAATATGACATGCTAAAGAGTTGACATTAGATAAGGAAGACAACGTAATGGGTTATGTTTTCTTACATCTGAGATAAATTATATTGTCATGGATCGTCCAACATGGTTGAGATACTACTTGTGCTTCCAAACACCCTTAAACCAGTTTTGCCATGAGAGTCCACCATACCTACCTATGGATTGAGTAAGATCTTCCAAGTAAGTTGTCATCGGTGCAAGCAATAAAAATTGCTCCCTAAATATGTATGACTTATTAGTGTGGGTGAAAATAAGCTTTATACGATCGTGTGATATGGAAGAAATAAAAGCGACAGACTGCATAATAAAGGTCCATATCACAAGTGGCAATATAAAGTGATGTTCTTTCACATTAAGATTTTGTGCATCCAACCATAAAAGCGCATGACAACCTCTGCTTCCCTCTACGAAGGGCCTATCTTTTACCTTTATCTCCTACCTTACATAAGAGTCATGGTGATCTTCACCCTTCCTTTTTACATTTTATCTTTTGGCAAGCACAACATGTTGGAAAGATCCTGGTATATATGGCTAATTGGATGTGAGTTTTCATGAACTATTATTGTTGACATTACCCTTGAGGTAAAACGTTGGGAGGCAAAACTATAAGCCCCTATCTTTCTCTGTGTCCGATTAAAACTCCATACCCATAAGTATTGCATGAGTGTTAGAAATTGTGAAAGACTATATGATAGCTAAGTATGTGGACTTGCTGAAAAGCTCTAATATTGACTCTTTCCTTTGTTATGATAAATTGCAATTGCTCCAATGACTGAGATTATAGTTTGTTAGTTTTCAATGAAGTTTATGATTCATACTTGAAATTGTGATTTAATTATTACTCTAGCATAAGAGATCATATGACAAAAATTAAATAAGTTGCTGTTCTAAGAATGATCATGATGCCCTCATGTCCGTATTTTATTTTTATCGACACCTCTATCTCTAAACATGTGGACATATTTTTCGATTTCGGCTTTCGCTTGAGGACAAGCGAGGTCTAAGCTTGGGGGAGTTGATACGTCCATTTTGCATCATGCTTTTATATCGATATTTATTGCATTATGGGCTGTTATTACGCATTATGTCACAATACTTATGCCTATTCTCTCCTATTTTACAAGGTTTACACAAAGAGGGAGAATGTCGGCAGCTGGGATTCTGGGCTGGAAAAGGAGCAAATATTAGAGACCTATTCTGCACAGCTCCAAAAGTCCTGAAACTTCACGGAAGGCTTTTTCAGAATATATAAGAAATACTGAGCGCAAGAAGTTCACCAGGAGGGCCACACCCTACCCACGAGGGTGGGTGGCGCGCCCTACCCCCTGGGCGCGCCCCCTACCTCGTGGGCCCCCTGGTGGCCCTTCGATGGCCATCATCTGCTATATGGAGTCTTTCGATGAGGAAAAAAAATAAGAAGTCATCTTTCCGGACGAGACTCCGCCGCCACGAGGCGGAACCTTGGCAGAACCAATCTAGGGCTCTGGCGGAGCTGTTCTGCCGGGGAAACTTCCCTCCGGGGGGGGGGGGGAATCATCGCCATCATCATCACCAATGCTCCTCTCATCGGGAGAGGGAAATCTCCATCAACATCTTCACCAGAACCATCTCCTCTCAAAACCCTAGTTCATCTCTTGTATCCAATTCTTGTCTCCAAGTCCGGGATTGGTACCTATGGGTTGCTAGTAGTGTTAATTACTCCTTGTAGTTGATGCTAGTTGGTTTATTTGGTGGAAGATCATATGTTCAGATCCTTTATGCATATTAATACCCCTCTGATTATGAACATGAATATGCTTTGTGAGTAGTTACGTTTGTTCCTGAGGACATGGGAGAAGTCTTGCTATTAGTAGTCATGTGAATTTGGTATTCGTTCGATATTTTGATGAGATGTATGTTGTCTCTCCTCTAGTGGTGTTATGTGAACATCGACTACATGACACTTCACCATTATTTGGGCCTAGAGGAAGGCATTTGGAAGTAATAAGTAGATGATGGGTTGCTAGAGTGACAGAAGCTTAAACCCTAGTTTATGCGTTGCTTCGTAAGGGGATGATTTGGATCCATATGTTTCATGCTATGGTTAGGTTTACCTTAATACTTTTGTTGTAGTTGTGGATGATTTCAATAGAGGTTAATCATAAGTGGGATGCTTGTCCAAGTAAGGACAATACCCAAGCACCGGTGCACCCACATACCAAATTATCAAAGTAGCGAACGCGAATCATATGATCGTGATGAAACCTAGCTTGACGATATTCCCATGTGTCCTCGGGAGCGCTTTTCTCTATATAAGAGTTTGTCCAGGCTTGTCCTTTGCTACAAAAAGGATTGGGCCACCTTTCTGCACTTTATTTACTTTTGTTACTTGTTGCTCGTTACCAATTATCTTATCACAAAACTATCTGTTACCTATAATTTCAGTGCTTGCAGAGAATACCTTGCTGAAAACCGCTTATCATTTCCTTATGCTCCTCGTTGGGTTCGACAATCTTACTTATCGAAAGGACTACGATAGATCCCCTTTACTTGTGGGTGATCAGATCACCCTTGGGTGGAGGAGGATCCCCTAAGATTTCAACAGGCAAGTTGTGTTTCAGAATAGGTCCCTGTTTAAAGAACACTTCATCTATTTCCCTTCTTTCATTCATATACATATCATTTTCATGGTCTAGCAAATATTGTTCTAAAGGATCACTAGGAGGTACGGCAATAGAAGCAAGACAAATAATTTCATCTTTACTAGGCAATTCTTCTTCACGGTGTTCTCTACGAAATTTAGAAAAGTTGAACTCATGAGACATATCACCTAAACCAATAGTAATAACATCCTTTTTGCAATCTATCCTAGCATTAACAGTATTCAAGAAGGGTCTACCAAATATAATGTGACAAAAGCTATCTTGTGGGGAACCAAGAACAAGAAAATCAGCAGGATATTTAGTTTTCCCACACACTTCAACATCTCTAACAATCCCAATTGGTGAAATAGTATCTCTATTGGCAAGTTTAATTGTGACATCAATATCTTCTAACTCAGCAGGTGCAATATCATGCATAATCTCGTTGTACAAGTCAATAGGTATTGCACTAGCACTAGCACCCATATCACACAAGCCATGATAACAATGATCTCCTATTTTAACAGAAATAACAGTCATGCCTACCACAAGTCTATGTTTATCTTTAGCACAAGGTTTAGCAATTCTAGCAGTTTCATCACGGAAATAAATAACATGCCCATCAATATTATCAGCCAAGAGATCCTTAACAATAGCAATATTAGGTTCAACTTTAACTTGCTTAGGAGGTGTATAGATTCAAATATTGCTTTTACGAACCACAGTTAAAGCTTTAGCATGATCTTTTATCCTAACAGGAAAATGTGGTTTCTCAACATAAGCAATAGGAACAATAGGATCATTATAAGTGACAATCTTTTCTTCAACTTTAATAGGTGCAACTACTTTTACTTCTATGGGAGGATGATATTTAAACCACTTCTCTTTAGGGAGATCAATATGAGTAGCAAAAGATTCATAGAAAGAAGCTACTATTTCAGAGTCAAATCCATATTTAGTGCTAAATTTACGGAAAACATGGGTGTCCATAAAAGATTTAACACAATCAAACTTACGCGTCATACCTGACTCCTTACCTTCGTCGAGATCCCAATCTTCAGAGTTGCATTTAATTCTTTCCAATAAATACCATTTGAATTCAATAGTATTCATCAAAAAAGAGCCAACACAAGAAGTATCGAGCATGGTGCGGTTGTTATCAGAAAGTTGAGCATGATTTTTTTGAATAATCATTTCTCTTGAGAGATCATGATTGGGGCATGAATATATGATGTCTACTACACAACCTTCTTCTTGTAGACGTTGTTGGGCCTCCAAGTGCAGAGGTTTGTAGGATAGTAGCAAATTTCCCTCAAGTGGATGACCTAAGGTTTATCAATCCGTAGGAGGTGTAGGATGAAGATGGTCTCTCTCAAGCAACCCTACAACCAAATAACAAAGAGTCTCTTGTGTCCCCAACACACCCAATACAATGGTAAATTGTATAGGTGCACTAGTTCGGCGAAGAGATGGTGATACAAGTGGTATATGGATGGTAGATAATAGTTTTTGTAATCTGAAAATATAAAAACAGCAAGGTAACAAATAATAAAAGTGAGCGTAAATAGTATTGCAATGCGTTGAAACAAGGCCTAGGGTTCATACTTTCACTAGTGCAAGTTCCCTCAACAATAATAACATAATTGGATCACATAACTATCCATCAACATGCAACAAAGATTCACTCCAAAGTCACTAATAGCGGAGAACAAACGAAGAGATTATGGTAGGGTACGAAACCACCTCAAAGTTATTCTTTCCAATCAATCCGTTGGGCTATTCCTATAAGTGTCACAAACATCCCTAGAGTTCGTACTAGAATAACACCTTAAGACACAAATCAATCAAAACCCTAATGTCACCTAGACACTCCAATGTCACCTCAAGTATCCGTGGGTATGATTATACGATATGCGTCACACAATCTCAGATTCATCTATTCAACCAACACAAAGGACCTCAAAGAGTGCCCCAAAGTTCTATCGGAGAATCATGATGAAAACGTGTGCCAACCCCTATGCATAGGTTCATGGGCGGAACCCGCAAGTTGATCACCAAAACATACATCAAGTGAATCACGTGGTATCCCATTGTCACCACAGATACGCACGGCAAGACATACATCAAGTGTTCTCAAATCTTTAAAGACTCAATCCGATAAGATTACTTCAAAGGGGAAACTCAATTCATTACAAGAGAGAAGAGGGGGAGGAGAAACATAGGATCCAACTATAATAGCAAAGCTCGCGATACATCAAGATCGTGCCAAATCAAGAACACGAGAGAGAGAGAGAAAGATCAAACACATAGCTACTGGTACATACCCTCAGCCCCGAGGGAGAACTACTCCCTCCTCATCATGGAGAGCACCGGGATGATGAAGATGGCCACCAGAGAGGGATTCCTCCTCCGGCAGGGTGCCGGAACCGGTCTAGATTGGCTTTTGGTGGCTACGGAGGCTTCTAGCGGCGGAACTCCCGATCTATTGTGCTCTCGGATGTTTTTAGGGTATATGGAGATATATAGGCGGAAGAAGTACGTCAGGGGGGCCATGAGGGGCCCACGAGGGGCCCACGAGGGTGGAGGGCACGCCCAGGGGTGGTGGGCATGCCCCCTACCTCGTGGCCTCCTCGAAGCTTCCCTTACGTGGACTCCAAGTCTCCCGGGTTGCTTTCCTTCCAAAAGTAAGTTCCATGAAGTTTCAGGTGAATTGGACTCCGTTTGATTTTCCTTTTCGGCGATACTCTAAAACAAGGAAAAAACAGAAACTGGCACTGGGCTTTGGGTTAATAGGTTAGTCCCAAAAATCATATAAAATAGCATATAAATGGATATAAGACATCCAAGGTTGATAATATAATAGCATGGAATAATAAAAAATTATAGATACGCTGGAGACGTATCAATATAACATTGACTTAAGCCTCCCCCGAGCTTGAGCGATGCATTCTCCTTCGCGAGGCCAAAATTTATATATATAATTACGATCACGATGAACAAGATTCATAGGATAAAACTTCTGATGAAATTCCAATTTCAATCATTTGTAGTTCCATGATCCCATATCATCACATAGCCTATACTATGTCAATGCGTCTCCCTCCAAAGATAAAGGGAAGACTTTCTTCTGGATAACATCATCGGGCATACCTGCAAGCTTAAAAATCCAGAAACTTCATCCACATATATTAGATGCTCATCAAGATATAATGTTCCATCTCCTGCAAAAGGATTAGCTAGCAGTTTTTCTATCATACCCGAAGGAACTTCAAAGCTGACATTTTCATTTTCAGTAGGTTCAGTAGGTTGAGGAGCAACTCTATGCTCTACTGGTCAGGGTGAAGATACCCCGAACAAGCCCCTCAAAGGATTACTTTCCATAGTAACAAGTGACAGTAAATTTTAGCACACTATATAAATTTTTTCTTTACCAAATTCCACCTACCAAAGGTGCTTCACTCCCCGGCAATGGCGCCAGAAAAGTGTCTTGATGACCCACAAGTATAGGGGATCTATCGTAGTCCTTTTGATAAGTAAGAGTGTCAAACCCAACGAGGAGCAGAAGGAAATGATAAGCGGTTTTCAGCAAGGTATTCTCTGCAAGCATTGAAATTATAGGTAACCGATAGTTTTGTGATAAGATAATTGGTAACGAGCAACAAGTAACAAAAGTAAATAAAGTGCAGCAAGGTGGCCCAATCCTTTTTGTAGCAAAGGACAAGCCTGGACAAACTCTTATATAGAGAAAAGCACTCCCGAGGACACATGGGAATTATCGTCAAGCTAGGTATCATCACGATCATATGATTCGCGTTCGGTACTTTGATAATTTGGTATGTGGGTGGACCGGTGCTTGGGTGCTGTCCTTAATTGGACAAGCATCCCACTTATGATTAACCTCTATTGCAAGCATCCGCAACTACAACAAAAGTATTAAGGTAAACCTAACCATAGCATGAAACATGTGGATCCAAATCAGCCCCTTACGAAGAAACGCATAAACTAGGGTTTAAGCTTCTGTCACTCTAGCAACCCATCATCTATTTATTACTTCCCAATGCCTTCCTCTAGGCCCAAATAATGGTGAAGTGTCATGTAGTCGACGTTCACATAACACCACTAGAGGAGAGACAACATACATCTCATTAAAATATTGAACGAATACCAAATTCACATGACTACTAATAGAAAGACTTCTCCCATGCCCTCAGGAACAAACGTAACTACTCACAAAGCATATTCATGTTCATAATCAGAGGGGTATTAATATGCATATATGATCTGAACATATGATCTTCCACCAAATAAACCAACTAGCATCAACTACAAGGAGTAATCAACACTACTAGCAACCCACAGGTACCAATCCCAGACTTAGAGACAAGAATTGGATACAAGATATGAACTAGGGTTTGAGAAGAGATGGTGCTGGTGAAGATGTTGATGGAGATTGACCCCCTCCCGATGAGAGGGTCATTGGTGATGACGATGGCGATGATTTCCCCCTCCCGGAGGGAAGTTTCCCCGGCAGAACAGCTTCGCCAGAGCCCTAGATTGGTTCTGCCAAGGGTCCGCCTCGTGGCGGCAGAGTCTCGTCCCGAAAGCTTGCTTATTGTTTTTTTCTCATCGAAGGACTCCATATAGAAGAAGATGGGAATCGGAGGGCCACCAGGGGGCCCACGAGGCAGGGGGCGCGCCCAGGGGGGTAGGGAGCGCCCCCACCCTCGTGGGCAGGGTGTGGCCCCCCTCTGGAACTTCTTGCGCTCAGTATTTTTTATATATTCTGAAAATGACTTCCGTGAAGTTTCAAGACTTTTGGAGCTGTGCAGAATAGGTCTCTAATATTTGCTCCTTTTCCAGCCCAGAATCCCAGCTGCCGGCATTCTCCCACTTTATGTAAACCTTGTAAAATAAGAGGGAATAGGCATAAGTATTGTGACATAATGTGTAATAACAGCCCATAATGCAATAAATATCGATATAAAAGCATGATCCAAAATGGACGTATCAATAGTTCACATCTTTATGTGATTAGTTCACATCTTCATGTGACTAATACCCAAAGGGTTTACTAGAGTCAATAATCTAGTTCACAACGCTATGTGATTAACACCCAAAGAGTGATCATGTTTTGCTTGTGAGAGAAGTTTAGCCTACGAGTCTGCAACATTCAGATCCGTATGTATTTTGGAAATTTCTATGTCTACAATACTCTGCACAGAGCTACTTTAGCTAATTGCTCCCACTTTCAATTTGTATCTAGATCGAGACTTAGAGTCATCTAGATCGGTGTCAAAATCTTGCATCGAGGTAACTCTTTATGACGAACTCTTTTATCACCTCCATAACCGAGAAATATTTCCTTAGTCCTCTAAGGATAATTTTGGCCCCTATCCAGTGATCTACTCCTAGATTACTATTGTACTCCCTTGCCAAAATCATGCTAAGGTATACAATAGGTCTGGTACACAGCATAGCATACTTTATAGAACCTATGACTGAGGCATAGGGAATGACTTTTCATTCTCTTTCTGTCGTGGTCGCATTTTGAGTCTTTACTCAACTTCACACCTTGCAACACAAGCAACGCTCCTTCTTTGACTGGCCCATTTTGAACTCCTTCAAAATCTTGTCAAGGTATGTACTCATTGAAAAAACTTATCAAGCGTCTTGCTCAATATGTGAGCAGATTTACCAAGGTCTTTCTTTGAAAACTCCTTTCAAACACTCCTTTATGCTTTCCAGAAAATTCTACATCATTTTCGATCAACAATATGTCATTCACATATACTTATCAGAAAGGCTGTAATGCTCCCACTCACTTTCTTGTAAACACAGGCTTCACCGCAAGTCTGTATAAAACTATATGCTTTGATAAACTCATCAAAGCGTATATTCCAACTCCGAGATGCTTGCACTAGTCCATAGATGGATCGCTGGAGCTTGCACACTTTGTTAGCATCTTTAGGATTGACAAAACCTTCTGGTTGCATGTAGCGACCCGACCCGAATGGATCAAGTCTCTGTGCTTAAGTGTCATCCCTGGATCGGTATGCTGACACACATAGTACTCGAGGATTTATAACAGAGGTAAATCACATGTATAAGTAACGTAAAATACTATTACCTCAATCCAAAATAGCGGAAGTAACAAGGTTGTGGATTCCCATCAACACCAATGGCAAAGTTGAGTGTAGAAATCGTAACCCTAACGTATCACTTACTCGTCGTCAGATATACTGCAACATGAGACGTTGCAGCCACAGAGGGTCAGTACATGGAATGTACTGGCAAATTCACACCATAGAGAATGATGAATAAAGGCTATCACTACATGCATATTTGGCTGGTGGAAAAGCTCCATGGTTATAGTTTTTGCGAAAAGCCAATTTTTCCCTACTGCAAAGGAATAAATTTTATTTAACTATCATGGTGGTTGTTGAACATTGAGAATGGTTGACAACATCCTCAATCCCAATTAAGTAACCTCATTAAACCCAACAAAATTAATTTAAAGTAACATGAGGAGATTCACATGATAATCCAGGTACTAGATACTCAAGATGTCCATAATTCGGGGACACGGCTAATCATGATTAGTTTATACACTCTGCAGAGGTTTGCGCACTTTTCCCCAGAAGACTCGATCACCTCCATTTGGTTTCTCGCACTACATGGTGTTTGAGAAGACGGATGACCGAGACATAGACTTTCAGAAGTGCTAGCACCTTACGATGGATAGACCGTTATACCTACTTTCCCCTACATCTGCTAGTCTACCCTGTAAGAGTTCGCACAACTTAATCAACTATGCTAGAGCCCATAATAGCTTGTGGCTGCACACGGAAGTTTCTAGCATGAATAATCTCATGATCCCTTTGAGCCTGGGTGGCGGTCCATAAAAAACAGGCAATCCTGGTCTACTCAGGTGCCTAGACAGGCAATCCTGGAATAACCAGGTGCCTCAATCCACCCAGATGTGTGTTTAAGTTGCCACCTTAAGTAAACGATTAATTAACAATCTCACATCTGTCATGAATACTCTCAAAACCCAATCCACGTCTACAAGCATAGCATGGCACTATAAGCATAACGTAATAGTAACTCCCATGGTTTGAATGCAGGGCAATAGGTTCCTACCTCATCAACTACTTCCCAATACCCACATGTTATCAATCCTAATTATGCAATGTTTGAGGGTGAAACTAATGCATAAAGACTAGGTATGAAAGGGGATATGATCAAAGTGTGAACTTGCCTGCAATGTTGATGAAGATGATTCGCACTCATAACTCTTGATAGCTCTACTCGTCATACTCCGGTCAATCTATCATAATCAAGCAATGGTAACCACACATAAGCAATCACTCAAAAGATCAAAGAGAACAAAGAAAACAATTCGGAAAACGTCAAAACCAAGCAAATAACTCTTGCAACATAAAACAATTTCTAACAGTACCAAAATTATGTGAATTTGGCCTTATCAGAAAGTTTAGGTCAAGAGCTTCATTTTGCAAAAAGAATCAACTCAAACGGAGTTACGAAACTCAAGTTATGATCAAACGAAGTTTGAATTCAAATATGATCTAATTAAAATTTTAAACTTTTCAAAAACATGTTTGAGTTGAATTACTGGATAGAGGAGATCATAACGAAGACATGGGCGTTGGTTTCGTTGGATTTGGATAAATAGGTAAAAAGCTGTGATAGATTGAAGATGAGGAACTAAATTGTGAAGAAACTAATTACAAACGGGTCCCTGGCCGAAATTAAAAAGAAAAAGAAAAATACTAAAGAACGAACGTTCGCTGCCGAACTCTAACTAACGAATCTGTTCGCTCCCGATCCTAAACAAGCGAATGTCCACTAATAAATAATAAAAAACGTTCGAGAAAAACTGATGAAAACCAAAATAAATCGGGGCGGCTCGGCGGTTTTACCGGTGGTTTTTCGTTGGTTTTTCTTTGTAGACGGCGGCGAGGTCAACGACGAGGCAAGGCGGCGGCTCCGGCGAGCGAGGCAGCTCCGGCGACGACAGGCAACGGCGATGCGGGCAGCGGCGAGCGGCGGCTACGGCGGCGGGGTGGTGCGGCAGCAGCGAGCGGCGCAGCGGCGAGGCACTGCGGCGGCGGCGGATCTGCGGGGTGCGGCGGCGGCGAGATGTGGGGCGGCGCGGCGAGATGCGGGAGGGGGGGCGGCGCGAGCAGCGAGAGGGGTCGGGGTCCGGCTCCCTATAAAGGCCCGGGGCGAGACCTGCCTTGGGCAAGGGGTGCCCCGGCGGCGTGGCGGCGCCGGACTCCGGGAGGAGTCCCGGTCGCACACGGGAGGAAGACGGTGGCGGCTTGGGCCTCGGCCTGGCTGGGAGCTGGGCCGGCCCAGTCGACGGGAGTTTTTTTTAAAAAAGATTATTTTTTTAAAAAAGATTTTTTTCCAGACAAACAAAACAGATAAAAACAAATAGAAATAAAAATATTATATAGGCATATAATATACCAAAATTTGCAGAAAAAGATTTTCTACAACATGGACATTTTTATAATGCCAAATAAAATCCACACAAATTCAGATAAATCAAAGAGTGCTACTGGTCTAATAAAATCCAATAAAAACCATTTTTAAAATACCAAAATGAATTCAAATTTATTTCTCTCCAATTTTCTGATGTAGGGAATCATGTTACCCTATTTTCCATATATTTTATTTTTGGAGAAAAATGATTTGAATAAAACTCAAATAACTCCAGAATTGGAAATAAATTCAAAAGAACTTTGAATTTAATCCTTGAAACTCCCAACTCATATTTCATAGGTTTGAAGAAGTCATTTTATCTTCGCTCGTGAAAATCATTGAGTTGCTTGAAGTTTAAGAATTTGAAATATTTTCAAATGAAATTCAAATATTTTCAACAACCCTTTGCATTTAACTTAAATGGAAGAAGTCATATCATCTTCTCTCTAGGGTTTTGGGTTGGAAAGAATTTGAATTCACGGAGATCAGAAAGCAAATATGAAAGTTTGGGAAAGTCCTTTTATTCCCTCTCATTTAACTTTCAAAAAGTTTCGAATTCACTCACTTTCAGACAATCAATCAAACAATCAATCAAATCTATCTATTTATTATAACATTCCAAAATTTATAATTTTGGGATGTTACAAACCTACCACCCTTAAAATGAATCTCGTCCTCGAGATTCGGAGAGGCTAGAAAGAAATAGGTTAGGTTTGGGGTCTTCTCAAAATCCATCAATCATCACAGGGGGTCTGGGTGCTACCACCCTTAAAATCATTGTTACGGTTCCATCAGAACTCATATACTCCATCCTTATTCTTGGCAGTGTCGGTCTTCTCAGATCGTAAGGATAATTCCTTATCCGGGCTCTTCCGGTAGTGGCATAACCTTTACCGCAATACTTCTATCCTTTCATCTTGGTAAGGTTATCCCGAGAATGGGTCTTCTTCGCTGACGGGTCTGGCGCCAATACTAATCAACTATCAATATCTCATGGTGGTAATCCAATTATGGTTTCTCCTGCAGGAAATGGGTCTAGGTTGATCCTCACCGTATAACCTACGGTTGGCAAAAGCTGCCTTGTACAAGGGAAAATACTTATACCATTCTAAGTTTTAAGCAAGGTTTTGATCGTCGGGGCTCTACTATAGGTAAGTCACTCAGATTTACCATCCCATATAGCAAAGCGAACAATAAGAGTAAGTCGGTATGGTGATCAATCCATCCCGCACCCAAATCATTACCTTGTATACGGTTTAGCGAATCTCGCATTCTAACACTCGGTCATCCTCACAAGCATTGCAGAATTTCTCTCGTCCATGAACTGCGTTCGAAATAATCCATTGATTCTGCAAGCCAAACAAACATCTATCGTTCCTTCACAACTCTCAGGTTTTGCATTACTCCTATAAGATCGTCTTATCGATAAAATCGTAACTTCGTCCAGGGTTTTTCCTTCAGCAAGAATGTGCTTGCTTCTTGGCAGGTCCTGGGGCCTGTGGGTTATGGCCCATCTCATCACTTGTAGTCCTTGAACTTATCATCGGGCAATTGATCATTATTCCAACTTCCAACTTCCTAGTATTCTTAAATCCATCCAATTGTACTGTCTTCCTTCCTTCTATTGGCACCAAACTAGGACATGATTACTCAGATTCATCATGGAGTTTCCATTGATCCATATTTCCGACATCATACCTCCTTTATATCCAATAGTAATTTATCTCTTCATCCTCGTGGGATATCCCACATACCAAGATAAAAACTTATACTTATGAAGTCCATATTCCACTTCGTGGAACATCATTATCCTTTCTAGGGTCAAGCATCCTTACAAGGAAATATTGGCCATCTCTGCATGGCACTTCTTCAACTAGGAAACATGAAACACATCATGAACTCCTGACAGTCCTTCGGGTAACTCCAACTTGTAGGCCACTTCTCCCATATGCTCCAAAACTCGGTATGGTCCTACAAATCTCGGGGCTAACTGTCCCTTAACTCCAATCCGTTTAACTCCTCGCAGAGGGGACACACGAAGACATGCTCTGTCTCCAATTTCATAGACTACCTCCTTGAGTTTTTGAGTCTACATAACTCTTCTGCCTGGACTGAGCTACCTTCAGTCTATCTCGAATAAACTTAACATTCTCTTCTGACTCCTTGATCACATTTGGTCCAACAACTGACATTCTCCAACTTCATCCCACATACTCCTGGGGCATCACACATATCGAGACAAAACTTGTATTCATTTTATCCGAAATCCACTCAGGGGAGTATCCTTATCTTTTCCAGGGGTCAAGGGTTCTTACAGGGTACTACCACCCTTAAAATGCACAAATCTTCCATAGACCATATTTCTCATATCCTCAGAAATGGTCAAAATCCTTCTTCATAGAGTAACAACTCATAAAATCCATATCAGTACCAACGATGCTAACTTTATTCACTCTCAATTGATTACAATCTCTCGCTTTTCCATTACATGTCTCAACTCAACACCTCAATATAAAAGAAAATGTTCTCACTTCTACTACTCCATTTCTTTTGTTGCAAACTCAACTATATAGCACAAGTTTCCTTCTCCTTGGGGCATTCTCTGGCAAAGTGCCCTGCCCCATTACAACTAAAACATATTACTTCTAACAAGTATCGAGGTTTCCTTTTTGGGCAACTGCTGAGGTAGTGCCCTGACTCCTTGCACCTATAATAGGTGATATGACTCAGATCCTTCCTGGAATCCAATCTGCTTCTCTTCCTGGACCTTTTCATTCAAATTAGGGCTTCTATTTCCTGTGGGTCATATTCTACTTCCTCTGTCGGGAATTCTACTAGATCCCCATTCAAACAATTTTGGGAGATGTGTCCTTCTTCTCCACATGAATAGCAAGACTTAGTGAAGGGTTTACTCGGGTCTTCTTTAGGTGTGTCCTCCATCTATTCCTTCATCACGGGTTCTTCTAAAATTTCCATAGGGGCTCCTTTCATTACTTCTTTCTTCTGCTGGATGGTTCGTTGTACCATGGGGTAAATGTGACACTGAGCAGGATAGTGGGTAGTCCCTTCACACAAGAAACAAGTAATCTGCCTAATTGGGCATTCTTCAACTGGGTGACTTCCTTCACAATTAGGGCATTTATCCTTGTGTTCTTCATGGGTGTGTCCTATTTCTCCACAAAGCTTTCATGCACAATGCTTCTTCATATCATTTTCATAGGGCTTCAACTTCTGGGACACAAGCCGAGACTTTGGCAAAGTCAACTTAAATTCTTTCCAAGTGGTTACCCCTTACCATCCATTCATGGTTTGGTACATCCTCCACCAAGTAGCAGCACCTCTTTCAAAGCACTAAAAAGCATGCTAGGTCATATCCTTTCCAACTATAGGGTTATTCTTCATGTGATCCTCCATGTCCTGTATCCACTGGTCTGTCCCCAACTGACTCATCAGTCCAGAAAGTACAAGCTCATCTCCATTCACCCTCTATTGGGTCCAAGGGTTTGGGGTGAGATAAGAGAGAGGGAGAGGGATACACACAATGCAAACAACAGTTTTAAAAAGACGGATTTTATTTGTGGCTGTCGGAAAAAACATCAAACAAATGACAGCTCACAAACGTCGCATCTAACATAGGTATATAACAGGGGTTTGGTCTTCTAAAGGTCAATAAATCTTTAACGGCTCCAAACTCTTCAAGCCTTGTTCATGCCTCCAATCCGATCATGCTTGTCTTTCTCAAGTTCTTTTGATAGATCAACTCTGTTGACGCGAAGTCTCTCGTGACGTCCTTTAATATTCTGGAGTTGCGTTTCAAACTTCTAGGTTTCAACATCCTTGGCATGAACCATGGTCATACTGTCCTTCAGTTCCTGACAAATCTCCAGTATCTCGAGGTTGTAGCTCCTCCAACTTGGCTACTTTCAGCTTTTGGTTCCTGAGTTCTTCATGAAATGCTTCCTTGTCAAACTACTGCTTCTTGTAGGTCCATCTTAACTTCTTGATGTAATACTCCAGATCCTGGCGATACACTAGCTAAGGTTAAAACTTCACCTCTTGCTGTTAGATGCTCCATTAGCCTTCTACCATCCAATCCTTCCATGTATATGCATGCTTAACTGTAACGCCCCGAGACCGATGTGCCAGTTGTCGTCCAGTTATTCGCCGTCGTTGCCATGTCATTCGCTTGTGTGTCATGCATTCCATATCATGTCATCATATGCATTGCATCATCATGTTTTTCAAAACTTGCATCCGCCCGGGTTCCCACAGTTCCCTCCATTGTCCGTTCTAAGCCCAGACACACTTGCATGCGCCCGCGGCAGGTCCGAAATAGTATTTTTTAAGTGGACGGAAGATGTTCTCAGAATGGGATGAAAGTTGACGTGTGGTCTTATTATAGTGTAGATAGACCGCCTGTCAAGTTTCATCGCATTCGGAGATCGTCTGTTGCCCCAACGGATAACTATAGCGGCAGTATAGTCGGTCTAACGTCGGACGTTTTCGGTCTCCGAAAACTGTTGCCGGGCCTCGCTCTCCTCTCTTCTCAGCCCATCTCTCTCTAGCACAGCCCACTAGCCCACCTATCTAACCCCCTCCGCTCCGGGTCGTCCGATCGAGATCGAACGGCTCCGAAACGGCCTCAAACCCCCTAACCCTAGCCCCCTTACCTTATATAGACCCCCTCCATGCCATTTTGGGCCTTCTCCTTCCTCCTCCTCGAAATCCGCGCCCCCAATCATCAGCCAGCCGCCTCCCACCTCCTCTCCTCTATTTCCACCGCCGGCCACCTCGTCCCTGCCACTTGGCGCCATCCTGGTGGCCAGCCGCCACCACGCAGGACGCCCGCAGCCAACGGGAAGCCGCCACATCGCCTCCTCGCGCCCCACATCGCCTCGGTCCCTGCCAGGCCCATCCGAGGCCCGCCCCGGGCCGTTCTGGGCCGAGGCACCCGCACCGCGCCGCCACCGTCCCTGACCAGGGTCGAGAGAGCCCGATGCTCCCTCCCGCTCGTGCCCGTCGCTGGAATCGCCTCGCACCGCGCCGGGATGAACTCCGGCGACCCGGAGCCGCCGCCGGTGACCCCAGGCCAGATCCGTCTCTCTCCTTTCCTTTGTCCTCCCTCTCCCTCACATCTCTCTCTCTCCCGCGCAGGGCGCCATCGCAGATGAAGTTCCACTCGCCCTCGCCTCGTTGACCTTCGCCGGAGTCCACCACCTTCGCCGCTCGTCCCCCTGACCGTCCTCGTCGTCAGATCCGATGCCCCAAGGCCGGATCCATCCATCCCCGACCTCGCCGGAGCTCTTCCCTGCGGCGCCATCGTTCCACATCGCCGGCGGGCGCCGCCGCGCCTGGTTCTACCTCTGCATCGAGCAGAGGAGGACGGCGACCCCCAGCACCGTTCGCCTCCACGCGTGGGCCAGCCGGGCCATGCGAGGCCCAGTTCCGTGCCAGCACCAGGAGGGCCCAGCCTCCTCCGCGGCCCGCCCGCACCGCGCCATGCGCCCCAGGCTCAGATGGGCTTGGCCCAATGTGAGCAACCCTTGCCAGATCCAGTTTCAGCCCGTGTAGCTTTTTTTCCAGTCTGTGCATTTTTTTCTTTCCAATGCATGCATAATTACAGGAGGATGTCATTATTTTAATTTGCTCACAAGTAAATAACCGTGCATCGGATTAAAACAAACTTAATATGAAACTTGCTTAGAATTTTGTCTAGTATCATAATATGTCATTTTCATCCATGTTTAAAATGTTGTTTGCATTAATTTACTCCTATGCCATGCTAAAATGATTTAATTCATAACTAAATAACCGTAACTCCGAATTTAATAAACTTTATATGTAAATGGGGTAGAATTTTGCCTAGTTTAACATGGTGGCCTTATTTTGCATGCTTAAAAACTCTAAAATTATGTTTAGGGAAGAACAGTACCAAACCTAATATATGCATATGAGGAGTTTCCGGAATTGTTGTTCGTTGTTTCCGGCCTCATTTAAACTTGACTAGATAGGTAGTTTTCTTTGCTTCACCCTCTTGCCATGTTTAACAACATTTAATATTGTTGGGTACATAAACAAGATCGAATTAAATAAGTCATGTGGTGTTTTCCTCAATATGCAACTCCGTTGCATATTGAGCTCCACTAAATTTGTAGTATTGCTTGTGCATTTTGCCATGTCATTTATCATTAAACCGGACATGCATCATACTCGATTGTGCATCATGCCATGTTTATGTGGTGGTTGTTTTACTATGATTGTTTGCTTCTTTCCGGTGTTGCTTCTTCGGGTTGGTTCCGATTACATCGCATTTGTGAGGAACCGTTCGACTACGTCCGTTTGTCTTCTTCATGGACTCGTTCTTCTTCCTTGCGGGATTTCAGGCAAGATGACCATACCCTCGAAATCACTTCTATCTTTGCTTGCTAGATGCTCGCTCTTTTGCTATGCCTATGCTGCGATACCTACCACTTGCTTGTCATGCCTTCCATATTGTTGAACCAAGCCTCTAACCCACCTTGTCCTAGCAAACCGTTGTTTGGCTATGTTACCGCTTTGCTCAGCCCCTCTTATAGCGTTGTTAGTTGCAGGTGAAGATTGAAGTTTGTTCCTTGTTGGAACATGGAGATGTTGTTCCTTGTTGGAACATGTTTACTTGTTCGGATATCACAATATCTCTTATTTAATTAATGCATCTATATACTTGGTAAAGGGTGGAAGGCTCGGCCTTATGCCTGGTTTTTGTTCCACTCTTGCCGCCCTAGTTTCCGTCATATCGGTGTTATGTTCCCGGATTTTGCGTTCCTTACGCGGTTGGGTAATAATGGGAACCCCTTGACAGTTCGCCTTGAATAAAACTCCTCCGGCAATACCCAACATTGGTTTTACCATTCGCCACCTAGCCTTTTTCTTTCCCTTGGGTTCTGCAGACTCAAGGGTCATCATTATTTTAACCCCCCCGGGCCAGTGCTCCTCTGAGTGTTGGTCCAAACTAGAGTCCTATGCAGCGCCCCCTCGGGGAAACTCGAGGTTTGGTTTTAGTTGTATGGAGAGCTCATCTGAGTGTGCCCTGAGAACGAGATATGTGCAGCTCCTATCGGGATTTGTCGGCACATTCGGGAGGTGTTGCTGGATTTGTTTTACCATTGTCGAAATGTCTTGTAACCGGGATTCCGAGTCTGATCGGGTCTTCCCGCTAGAAGGAATATCCTTCGTTGACCGTGAGAGCTTGTGATGGGCTTAGTTGGGACACCCCTGCAGGGATTTGAACTTTCGAAAGCCGTGCCTGCGGTTATGGGAAGATGGGAATTTGTTAATGTCCGGTTGTAGAAAACCTGAAGTTGACCTTAATTAAAATGCATCAACCGCGTGTGTAACCGTGATGGTCTCTTTCCGGCGGAGTCCGGGAAGTGAACACGGTGTTAGAGTTATGCTTGACGTAGGTTGCTCTAGGATCACTTCTTGATCATAGTTTCTCAATCGTGCTTTGCCTTCTCTTCTCGCTCTCATTTGCGTATGTTAGCCACCATATATGCTAGTCGCTTGCTGCAGCTCCACCTCATACTTTTGCCTTACCCATAAGCTTAAATAGTCTTGATCGCGAGGGTGCAAGATTGCTGAGTCCCCGTGGCTCACAGATACTTCCAAAACCAGCTTGCAGGTGCCGATGAGTCCGTGCAGATGACGCAACCAAGCTCAGGAGGAGCTTGATGAAGATCTTGTCCTTTGTGTTGTTTCGTTCTGGTTGATCAGTAGTGGAGCCCAGTTGTGGTCGATCGGGGACCTTGTCGCATTTGGGGTTCTTCTTTTATTTTGGTTCCGTAGTCGGACCTTGAGTGCATTTGGATGATGTAATGCTTTATTCATGTAATTGTGTGAAGTGGCGATTGTAAGCCAACTATGTATCTCTTTCCCTTATTATATTACATGGGTTGTGTGAAGATTACCTCACTTGCGACATTGCTTTCAATGCGGTTATGCCTCTAAGTCGTGCTTCGACACATGGGAGATATAGCCGCATCGAGGGCGTTACATTAACTCGGCACGGTGACAATAGCATAAGCGGGCGATAACATCATGGATAGCTGTGTTTCTGCTCTTGTCATTCCCATGCGCTATCATTCCATAGTTGATATCTCCTGCCTTAGGGTTTTCTTTGACAAAATTTCGAGTTCTCATGCTCCTTGTTTCAGTCTTTCTCCGATACACCTTGATCTCGGGTATTGACAATTTCCATAGTCTGCCAAGTTCCATAAGGATAGCCTTCCTAGTCATACAAATCGGGAAATTCTTCAGAGTCTTCAAATTCTCCTAGTCTTCAGAGTCTTCAACAGTTGTAGTTTCCATTATCATAATGTATAGTAAAATCCTCTTCATTCCGTAGTGGTTGTGGTTGTTTGATATCTTGTACTTCTTGGGGTGGTCTCATCCGTCGAATCTTCGAGTGGTCAAAAGGGAAAAGGGGTATGGTCTCACTAAAAGGGAATATTTGAATAAGCTCAGAAGAGAAGAGAGGTAAAAGGTCTTTTTTTGAAAGGGAAAGTTGTAGAGAAAAATCTTTGCTATGGGCTTGCTAGTTTCTAGGGTCACGTCCTACAGTCAACATGTGCTCTGATACCATCTTGTAGCGACCCGACCCGAATGGATCAAGTCTCTATGCTTAAGTGTCATCCCTGGATCGGTATGCTGACACACACAGTACTCGAGGATTTATAACAGAGGTAAATCACATGTATAAGTAACGTAAAATACCATTACCTCAATCCAAAATAGCGGAAGTAACAAGGTTGTGGATTCCCATCAACACCAACGGCAAAGTTGAGTGTAGAAATCGTAACCCTAACGTATCACTTACTCGTCATAAGATATCCTGCAACATGAGACGTTGCAGCCACAGAGGGTCAGTACATGGAACGTACTGGCAAATTCACACCATAGAGAATGATGAATAAAGGCTATCACTACATGCATATTTGGCTGGTGGAAAAGCTCCATGGTTATAGTTTTTGCGAAAAGCCAATTTTTCCCTACTGCAAAGGAATAAATTTTATTTAACTATCATGGTGGTTGTTGAACATTGAGAATGGTTGACAACATCCTCAATCCCAATTAAGTAACCTCATTAAACCCAACAAAATTAATTTAAAGTAACATGAGGAGATTCACATGATAATCCAGGTACTAGATACTCAAGATGTCCATAATCCGGGGACACGGCTAATCATGATTAGTTTATACACTCTGCAGAGGTTTGCGCACTTTTCCCCAGAAGACTCGATCGCCTCCATTTGGTTTCTCGCACTACATGGTGTTTGAGAAGACGGATGACTGAGACATAGTCTTTCAGAAGCTCTAGCACCTTACGATGGATAGACCGTTATACCTACTTTCCCCTACATCTGCTAGTCTACCCTGTAAGAGTTCGCACAACTTAATCAACTATGCTAGAGCCCATAATAGCTTATGGCTGCACACGGAAGTTTCTAGCATGAATAATCTCATGATCCCTTTGAGCCTGGGTGGCGGTCCATAAAAAAACAGGCAATCCTGGTCTACTCAGGTGCCTAGACAGGCAATCCTGGAATAACCAGGTGCCTCAATCCACCCAGATGTGTGTTTAAGTTGCCACCTTAAGTAAACGATTAATTAACAATCTCACATCTGTCATGTATACTCTCAAAACCCAATCCACGTCTACAAGCATAGCATGGCACTATAAGCATAACGTAATAGTAACTCCCATGGTTTGAATGCAGGGCAATAGGTTCCTACCTCATCAACTACTTCCCAATACCCACATGTTATCAATCCTACTCATGCAATGTTTGAGGGTGAAACTAATGCATAAGGAATGGGTATGAAAGGGGATATGATCAAAGTGTGAACTTGCCTGCAATGTTGATGAAGATGATTTGCACTCATAACTCTTGATAGCTCTACTCGTCACACTCCGGTCAATCTATCGTAATCAAGCAATGGTAACCACACATAAGCATTCACTCAAAAGATCAAAGAGAACAAAGAAAACAATTCAGAAAACGTCAAAACCAAGCAAATAACTCTTGCAACATAAAACAATTTCTAACAATACCAAAATTATGTGAATTTGGCCTTATCAGAAAGTTTAGGTCAAGAGCTTCATTTTGCAAAAAGAATCAACTCAAACGGAGTTACGAAACTCAAGTTATGATCAAACGAAGTTTGAATTCAAATATGATCTAATTCAAATTTTAAACTTTTCAAAAACATGTTTGAGTTGGATTACTGGATAGAGGAGATCATAGCGAAGACATGGGCGTTGGTTTCGTTAGATTTAGATAAACAGGTAAAAAGCTGTGATAGATTGAAGATCAGGGACTAAACTGTGAAGAAACTAATTACAAACGGGCCCCTGGCCGAAATTAAAAAGAAAAAGAAAAATACTAAACAACGAACGTTCGCTGCCGAACTCTAACTAACGAATCTGTTCGCTCCCGATCCTAAATGAGCGAACGTCCACTAATAAATAATAAAAAACGTTCGGGAAAAACCGATGAAAACCAAAATAAACCGGGGCGGCTCGGCGGTTTTACCGGCGGTTTTTCGTTGGTTTTTCTTTGTCGACGGCGGCGAGGTCAACGACGAGGCAAGGCGGCGGCTCCGGCGAGCGAGGCAGCTCCGGCGACGACAGGCAACGACGACGCGGGCAGCGACGAGCGGCGGCTATGGCGGCGCGGGCGGCGGGGTGCTGCGGCAGCAGCGAGCGGCGCAGCGGCGAGGCACTGCGGTGGCGGCGGATCTGCAGGGTGCGGCGGCGGCGAGATGTGGGGCGGCGCGGCGAGATGCGGGAGGGGGGCGGCGCGAGCAGCGAGAGGGGTCGGGGTCCGGCTCCCTATAAAGGCCCGGGGCGAGACCTGCCTTGGGCAAGGGGTGCCCTGGTGGCGTTGCGGCGCCGGACTCCGGGAGGAGTCCCGGTCGCACACGGGAGGAAGACGGTGGCGGCTTGGGCCTGGGCCTGGCTGGGAGCTGGGCCGACCCAGTCGACGGGAGTTGTTTTTTTTTAAAAAGATTTTTTTTCCAGACAAACAAAACAGATAAAAACAAATAGAAATAAAAATATTATATAGGCATATAATATACCAAAATTTGCAGAAAAAGATTTTCTACAACATGGACATTTTTATAATGCCAAATAAAAATCAAAGAGTGCTACTGGTCTAATAAAATCCAATAAAAACCATTTTTAAAATACCAAAATGAATTCAAATTTATTTCTCTCCAATTTTTTGATGTAGGGAATCATGTTACCCTATTTTCCATATATTTTATTTTTGGAGAAAAGCGATTTGAATAAAACTCAAATAACTCCAAATTGGAAATAAATTCAAAAGAACTTTGAATTTAATTCCTTGAAACTCCCAACTCATATTTCATAGGTTTGAAGAAGTCATTTTATCTTCGCTCGTGAAAATCATTGAGTTGCTTGAAGTTTAAGAATTTGAAATATTTTCAAATGAAATTCAAATATTTTCAACATCCCTTTTCATTTAATTTAAATGGAAGAAGTCATGTCATCTTCTCTCTAGGGTTTTGGGTTGGAAAGAATTTGAATTCACGGAGATCAGAAAGCAAATATGAAAGTTCGGGAAAGTCCTTTTATTCCCTCTCATTTAACTTTCAAAAAGTTTCGAATTCACTCACTTTCAGAAAATCAATCAAATCTATCTATTTATTATAACATTCCAAAATTTAGAATTTTGGGATGTTACAATGCATCATATACAACTCTTCTTTAATAAATCCATTAAGGAATGTAGTTTTGATATCCATTTGCCAGATTTCATAAAATGCGGCTACTGCTAAAATGATTCGGACAGACTTTTAAGCATCGATACGAGTGAGAAAATCTCAATGTAGTCAACACCTTGAACTTGTCGATAACCTTTTGCGACAATTCGAGCTTTGTAGATAGTAACACTACTATCATCGTCCGTCTTCCTCTTGAAGATCCATTTTTTCTGAATGGCTCACCAATCATCGGGTAAGTCAACCAAAGTCCATACTTTGTTCTCATACATGGATCCCATCTCAGATTTCTTGGCCTTAAGCCATTTCACGGAATTTGGGCTCATCATCGCTTCCTCATAGTTCGTAGGTTCATCATGGTCTAGTAACATGACTTCCAGAATAGGATTACCGTACCACTCTGGTGCGGAACATACTCTGGTTGACCTACGAGTTTCGGTAGTAACTTGATCTGAAGTTTCATGATCATCATCATTAACTTCCTCACTAATTGGTGTGCTGATACGTCTCCAACGTGTCTATAATTTTTGATTGTTCCATGCTATTATATATTCTATTTTGGATGTTTAATGGCTTATTTATACACTTTTATATTATTTTTGGGACTAACCTATTAACCGGAGGCCCAGCCCAAATTGTTAATTTTTTGCCCATTTTAGTGTTTCGCAGAAAAAGAATATCAAACAGAGTCCAAATGGAATGAAACCTTCGGGAGCGTGATTTTTGGAACAAACGTGATCCAGAGGACTTGGAGTGGACGTCAAGCAACCAACGAGGAATCCACGAGGCAGGGGGGCGCCCTCCACCCTCGTGGCCCCCTTGTGGCTCCACCGACATACTTCTTCCTCTTATATATACCTACGTACCCTGAAAACATGAGAGAGCACCACGAGAACCTAATTCCACCGCCGCAACCTTCTGTACCCGTGAGATCCCATCTTGGGGCCTTTTTCGGTGATCCGCCGGAGGGGGCATTGATCACGGAGGGCTTCTACATCAACACCATAGCCTCTCCGATGATGTGTGAGTAGTTTACCTCAGACCTTCGGGTGCATAGTTATTAGCTAGCTGGCTTCTTCTCTCTCTTTGGATCTCAATACAAAGTTCTCCTCGATCTTCTTTGAGATCTATTCGATGTAATCTTCTTTTGCGGTGTGTTTGTCAAGATCCGATGAATTGTGGGTTTATGACCAAGATTATCTATGAACAATATTTGATCTTCTCTGAATTCTTTTATGTATGATTGGTTATCTTTGCAAGTCTCTTCGAATTACCAGTTTGGTTTGGCCTACTAGATTGATCTTTCTTGCAGTGGGAGAAGTGCTTAGCTTTGGGTCAATCTTGCGGTGCTCGATCCCAGTGACAGTAGGGGAAATGACATGTATTGTATTGTTGCCATCGAGGATAAAAGATGGGTTTTATATCATATTGCATGAGTTTATCCCTCTACATCATGTCATCTTGCTTAAAGCGTTACTCTGTTCTTATGAACTTAATACTCTAGATGCATGCTGGATAGCGGTTGATGTGTGGAGTAATAGTAGTAGATGCAGGCAGGAGTCGGTCTACTTGTCATGGACGTGATGCCTATATACATGATCATACCTAGATATTCTCATAACTATGCTCAATTCTATCAATTGCTCGACAATAATTTGTGCACCCACTGTAATACTTATGCTATCTTGAGAGAAGCCATTAGTGAAACCTATGGCCCCGGGTCTATTTTCCATCATACAAGTTTCCAATCTATTTTATTTTGCAATCTTTACTTTCAATTTATATCATAAAAAGACCAAAAAAATTTATCTTATTATTATTATCTCTATCAGATCTCACTCTTGCAAGTGGCTGTGAAGGGATTGGCAACCCCTTTATCACGTTGGTTGCGAGGTTCTTATTTGTTTGTGTAGGTATGAGGTGACTCGTGCGTGGTCTCCTACTGGATTGATACCTTGGTTCTCAAAACTGAGGGAAATACTTACGCTGCTTTGCTGCATCACCCTTTCCTCTTCAAGGGAAAACCAATGCATGCTCAAGAGGTAGCAAGAAGGATTTGTGGTGCCGTTGCCGGGGAGATCTATGCCAAGTCAAGACATACCAAGTACCCATCACAACTCTTATCCTTCGCATTACATTATTTGCCATTTGCCTCTCGTTTTCCTCTCCCCCACTTCACCCTTGCCGCTTATTCGCCCTCTTTTCCGTTCGCCTCTTCTTCGCTTGCCTCTTGTTGCTTGTTGCCCTTATGGCCCTGCCTAGATCTGGTGATCTTCACCTGAAAAGGTTGGAAGAGATTGAAAGCAATGTCAGAAGCTTTATGACTTTACAATTTGAGCATAATAATTTCTTTAGAAACGAGCTCAAGGAACAAAAAGGCTTTATGGAGTACATGAATAAAGAACTTGATGACATGTCCAAGGAATTTTATGGTTTGAAATCTCAGATTGCTCATTTTGAAAAATTAATAGCTAAAATTTCAGATAAGCTGTAACGCCCCAGATATACTTTCCATATTTGTATCCAACTCTTGCCGTTTCCGGCGTTAACTTATATTTATTTCTCGGGTTCGGGTCTTCGTCTCCATGTGTTGTTTTCGTTTTTCGTGCATCGCATATCATGTCATCTCGTGCATTGCATTTGCATACATGTTCATCTCATGCATTTGAGCATTTTCTCCGTTGTCCGTTTTGCATTCCGGCGCTTCGTTCTCCTCCGGTGGTCATTTCTAGTTTTCTTTCGTGTGTGGGGATTAAACATTTCCGGATTGGACCGAGACTTGCCATGCAGCCTTGGTTTACTACCGGTAGACCGCCTGTCAAGTTTCTTATCATTTGGACTTCGTTTGATACTCCAACGGTTAACCGAGGGACCGAAAAGGCCTCATGTGTGTTGCAGCCCAACACCCCCCAAATTTGGCCCAAAACCCACCAAACTCTGCTCCATGTCCTAGAGCGTTCGATCACGATCGCGTGGGCGAAAACCACACCTCATTTGGACTCTCCTAGCCCTACTTATGCCTATATATACCCCCTCCATTTTCGGATCTCGTCTTCCCCCTCGAACCCTAGCTCTAAAAAAAAGGGATCGGATCCCGCGCGCCGCTGGACATTTCGTCCACCGACGTACGTGTCCGCTGCACCCGCCGCCGCCACGTGGCATGTGCCCATTCGCCGCCGCCTCGCGCCCACATCGCCGCCGACCGGCCCGCCAGGCCCGCGGGAAGCCCCCGCGGCCCAGCCGCCTCGCCCCGCCGCCTGGTGCCCCGCGCCTCCTTCCGCCGCCGCCTCGCTCAACTCCGGCGCCGACGCCGCCATTGCCGCCCGCCGCCGACGCGCCTCACCGCCGCCCCCGCTCCAACTCCAGCGGGCGAGCCCGCCACGGCCACCGCCGCACTCGCCCGCGCCGCCTCCCCCGCCGGCCGGCCGCGCCCCTCACCGCCCCGGCCGTCTCCTCCTCCTCCGGCCGGCGTTCCGCGTCAAGTCCGGCAAGGCTCCGGCGAGCTCGGATCTCCTCGCCTCGGTTCGCGTGCCCGCCGGTCAAACCCTAGATCTGGGTAGTTTTTTTTTCACTAAGTCCCTAAACTTTTTTAGTCCATGATGCCCTGTTCGAGGCCCTGTAACTTTGCATCCGTAGCTTCGATTTGGGCATATAATATATCAAAATCTTCGCCTCGATGAGTACATCATTTCATTCCATTGCATTATTTTCATTTGAGTTCATCTTGATGCCCAAAATGCTGTTATAAGGAGGCTTCGTGAGTTAATTGTCAGATCTGCTAGTTCATCTTAGACTTTTGTCATTTTTTTCATGATTATTGTGTGCATGCTATGCCTGTGAGTCCTTCATGTGTTTTGTTAAGCATTTTGTCTTCTTTCCAGAGGTGCAACCCATGCATTTTTAGGATGTGTGTGGTGACTTGTGCAAGCTCGCAAAGAGAGGTACCTGAGATTGCTGATTTCAGGGACTTAGTGAATTTCACAAAGTCTGGGATATTTTAGTTCATGATGCCATAAGTCCAGCTTGTTTCCTAGTGATACGTGCCTCTTTTGAGGATGATCAGTAAGGGAGCTTTGATATTTATGTTATGCTCTATCCATCCATGTCTTTTTTTGCATATATGGAGTGCTCTAGGTTGACTCAATCGAGCTCAACTTTTGCTTCATAGTGAATCTGGGCAGATCGTCAACTCGTTTGCGATTTTGCCGGCGTTGTTGTAGTTGATCCGTGCATGCTATGCCATTGTTCTTGCCATGTCTAACTTGTATTTTGTGCCTTCTTAATGGATGTATGCTTGCCTTGCCATGACTTGCACCGTGGTGAGTGCATCGAGCTCGTTTACATGCCTTCGTGAGTTATATCTCAGCATGTCTCAGTTTTCACTGTCTGAAAACTGATTGTGTTTTAGCTATGTTCGTGTGCCCGTTAATATATTTTGTGATCCCTTTTGGCCTCAGGTCACTTTGGGACTTTTGTTAAGCTTGTTGAGTAGCTCCATGCCATGTTCTTACTTGTCATGTTCAGGTCATGTATCATGTTGTTTTGCTGCTCCGAAGAGAGCATCGTGATCTGAAATTTCAGACTAGTGTTAATTTCACTAAGTCTGGAATCTATTTTGCATTTGCGTTTTTGCCATGCTTGTTTGAACCTCTTATTGGATGAATTGGACGTGGATCAGTGCTAGTCTTTTGTTAAGCATCTTGTGGGCATCCCTGCCATGTATTTTGTTGTCATGTTTGGTGGCTGTAGCATGTTCTTTTCGTTGCATTTAGATGCCTACTTGCTGTAAATCGCAGACCGGTGTCATATCTTAAAACGCTTGCCATTTCCAAACCGTAACTCCGATTCCAATGATCTTTATATCGTTTTCAAGCGATTTCTTCCCCTCTATCTAGTGGCACCATTGTAATTCCAAGTTGAGGCCAGGTTCATGCATTTCCTGTCAAATCTTGCATTTTGCATCCCGCATCGCATCCCGCATAGCATATCATCTTTTCATCATATTGCTTGGTCTTGCACGTGGTTGATTGTATCCTTGTTGCTTTTTTGTGTTGTTGGGTAGAGCCGGGAGACGGGTTCGCTACCGAGGAGCCCGTTGAGTTTGCTTGTGAGGATCCAGTCAACTCTGACAACTGTGCAGGCAAGATGATCATACCCTCGAAATCACTACTATCTTTGCTATGCTAGTTTGCTCGCTCTTGCTTTGCCAATGCTACGATGCCTACCTTTTGCTTGTCAGCCTCCCAATTGCCATGTCAAACCTCTAACCCACCTTGTCCTAGCAAACCGTTGTTTGGCTATGTTACCGCTTTGCTCAGCCCTTCTTATAGTGTTGCTAGTTGCAGGTGAAGATTGGAGCCGTTCCTTGTTGGAACATTATTTATTTACTTGTTGGGGATATCATTATATTGCCATGTTATCTTAATGCATCTATATACTTGGTAAAGGGTGGAAGGCTCGGCCTCTCGCCTAGTGTTTTGTTCCACTCTTGCCGCCATAGTTTCCGTCATATCGGTGTTATGTTCTCGGATTTTTGCGTTCCTTACGCGGTTGGGTTATAATGGGAACCCCTTGATATTTCGCCTTGATTAAAGCTTGTCCAGCAATGCCCAACCTTGGTTTTACCATTTGCCACCTAGCCTTTTCTTTCCCTTGGGTTCTGCAGACTCAAGGGTCATCTTATTTTAACCCCCCCGGGCCAGTGCTCCTCTGAGTGTTGGTCCAACCGAGCGATGTCCGGGGCTACCAGGGGCAACTCTGGGCTGGCCTACCCGTCGTCTTGCTCATCTGAGTGTGCCCTGAGAAAGAGATATGTGCAGCTCCTATCGGGATTTGTCGGCACATTCGGGCGGTGTTGCTGGTCTTGTTTTAACCTGTCGAATTGTCTTGTTGTACCGGGTTACCGAGTCTGATCGGTGTGACTCGGGTGGAGGTCTATTCCTTCGTTGACCGTGAGAGCTTGTCATGGGCTAAGTTGGGACCCCCTGCAGGGATTGATCTTTCGAAAGCCGTGCCCGCGGTTATGGGCAGATGGGAATTTGTTAATGTCCGGTTGTAGATAACTTTAACTAAACTTAATTAAAATGAATCAAACGCGTGTGTTACCGTGATGGCCCCTTTCCGGCGGAGTCCGGGAAGCGGACACGGTGTTGGAGTAATGCTTGCGCAGGTTGTCCTTCTAGATTCTCGCTCGTGCTTTGCCTCCTCTTCTCGCTCTCTCTTGCGAATAAGATAGCCACCACATATGCTAGTCGCTTGCTGCAGCTCCACATATATGTGCCTCATCCATTCCTATAAGCTTAAATAGTTTTGATCGCGAGGGTGCGAGATTGCTGAGTCCCTGTGGCTCACAGATACTATAACTCCAGATGCAGGTCCAGGTGATTCCGCTCCAGGTGACGAGTACGAGCTCAAGTGGGAGTTCGACGAGGACTCTCAGCGTTATTATGTTTCCTTTCCCGATGATCAATAGTGGTGCCTAGTTGGGGTTTGATTCAGGGCCTTGTCGCATGTTGGGTTCTTTTCCATTTTGGCGCCGTAGTCGGGCCATGAGTGTTTGCTTGATGGATGTTATTTATGTACTCTGATGTGACGTGGCGAGTGTAAGCCAACTATGTTATCTCCCCCTTTTATTATGTATTACATGGGATGTTGTAATGATGCCTGACTTGCGACATTGCTTTCAATGCGGTTATGTCTCTAAGTCGTGCCTCGACACGTGGGAGCTATAGCCGCATCGAGGGCGTTACAAGTTGGTATCAGAGCCTTCCCCGACCTTAGGAGCCCCCATTGCTTGATCGTTTTTAGCAGCCGAGTTGTGTCTAGAAAAATGTTTTGAGTCCTTAGGAATTATATATCGGAGAGCTTAGGAATTCTTTTTACTTCCCAGTCTCCTCATCGCTCTGGTAAGGCATCCTGACGTAGAGTTTTGACTCTTCTCTTCTCAAATTTCACAAATTTTTTTTTAGGATCACGCGAGTATCTTGGTTTTGTTCCGATGGTTTTGTGACGAGAACATTGTTCTTGGTGCCTCCTGTCTTTAGGGGTTGTGGCAGTGTCCCGGGGAGTTGAGCTCCGAGGTGTTGTCGTCACAATTTTATCGTTGCAATTCCGGTATACTTGAGATATGTGCGCGACATCGAAAATCTCCTTTATGCAGTTCGTTGGTGAGATAACCTCGACGCCACCCAGTACTGGGGCGGGAGTTCGGGAGTATCGCCATAACTTGTATAACGGATGCTTTTCGAAGGTTGAGATAGATGGCTTCCGAAGGTTTCTTGGTTATGTGTTGAAGGATGGATACAGCTGGATGTAGGATTGCTAGCTTGAGTGAGGTATTATGCTCCCCTGTATCCCCAACACCTGATTGCATAACCGGGAAAATTTCGGGAATTTCATAGGTGGGAATTCAAGTAGCCTTAGGATATCTTTCCGACAGATGTATGATATGAAATTGGGGTTCGACGTCTAGTGGTTCGTCTATTCACGGTCGATTTTACAGTGATCTTGTTGTGTCTTAAAGAGTCCTTGGCTATGCTGACTCGGGGACGCTTCGTAGGTCAGGTGGACTGCCTTGTACATGATGGTGCTGTACGATCGAGCCCGTGTAGGTCCCACCACGAAAACTTCGGACGAAATTTCTATCATGTATTTGTTCCGGCTTATTCCGCAAGCCAACCCTTGGTTTTATTTCGAGTTGTGGCATTCGTTTTGCTTCGACGTCATATGTTGATTCCATCCCTCGTTGTTGTACCCCCTTCTACCTGATTCTTCGTGGCTTCGCAATTTAGGAATATGTGACCACTTCAAGAGAAATTCATTCGTTCATTTTGTTCGGATGTGAAGACTTTATGTTGCAATTTTCATTCCGTTGGTTTCAGCTTCATTTATATGTCTATGTGCTAACGGTGGTCAACCTCTTCAGGATGGCTCCCGCTAAGAGCACCAGTCAGAACCAGAATCAAGATCCGCCACCGCCTCCACCTCCTCCAGAGGCATGGCAAGCTGTGATGGCCGCAACCAATGCAAACACTCAGCTGATCATGCAAATTATCCAAGAGCGCAATCAAGGCAGTCAAGGGAATCAAGGCAGCAATCAGAGTCACTTTGCTACACTCAACCAGTTCCTTGCTAATGGGCCAAAGACTTTCAGTAATTTTGTTGAGGCAACCGATGCTGACGATTGGCTTGTGGATATGTGTAAGCATTTCGAGTGCAGCAACGTCAGGCCTGAGGACTTTGTGAAGTTCGCTTCCTTCCAACTCAAAGATCAAGCTACAGAATGGTTCCAGCAGTACAAGGATTCCAGAGGTGGACGTGTTATCACTTGGGATGATTTCTGTCGAGATTTCCGAGCTCATCACATTCCGCAGAGCGTGGTTGAAAGCAAGCGTGAGGAATTCCGCAATCTGAAGCAAGGTTCTTTGTCTGTCTATGACTACAACAAATTGTTCCAGAAGCTTGCCCGCTTTGCCAAGCAGGACGTGCCTGATGAGAAGAGCATGATATATCAGTTCAGGGGTGGTCTCAGAGAAGATATTCAGCTCGCTCTTGTTCTCTTCGAGCCCTTGAGATACGATGAGTTCTACAACATGGCACTGAAGCAAGAGGCTGCTCAGTTGAGGTGTGATGCTTCCAGGAAGCGAGTCAGAGATGTTACTCCTTCTTCCTCTACTCAAGTGGCCAAGCAGCAGAAGTTCTGGCTTCCTCCTCCTCCGTTCCGTCAGCCGTATCAGCAGAAGAGCAAAGGTGGCAGTGGTTCTTCCCACCCACCCAACCCAGGCTTTCAGAACAAGACTTCGTCTCAAGCTCCAAGATCGAGTGCTCCGTATCACCGTCCGCTTTAAGAGGTCACGTGCAACAAGTGCCAACAGAAGGGTCACTATGCCAACAAGTGTTTCAACCAGAGGCGTCTTCCTCCTCCTCCTCCTCCTGTCAGATCGGCAAGTACAGCTGTGGTCAAGCATAACCCCAAGTCCGCCAAGGTCAACTTGCTGAATGCAGCTCAGGCAGAGGAATCACCAGATGTGATCATGGGTAACCTTCCTGTTAATGACATTTCCGTAAGAGTTCTTTTTGATACTGGTGCATCTTTATCATTTTTGTCGAAGCCTTTTGCATCCATGCATGATGTTCATACTATTGATTTGCCTAAGCCGATAGCGGTTTCTTCTCCGGGTTTGTTCATGAACACCAAAATGATGGCTCCGGATGTTTCTATCACATTGGGCGACTACAAGTTTCTTTCTTCTCCTATGGTGCTTGGTAACTCGGATATTGATCTTATTCTCGGGATGGATTGGCTTTCTAAGCACAAGGCACATCTTGATTGTGCAGCCAGGCAGATTCTATTGACTCATTCGTCTGAGGATGCAATTATCTTTGCCGCTCGGGATAATACCATTCGTCTGTTTTCTCTCAATGAGAAGGGTGAATTGGATGCCATCTCACAAATTCCAGTCGTTTGCGAATATCAAGACGTCTTTCCAGAAGAGCTCCCAGGAATGCCTCCGCACCGGCCAGTTGAATTCGTTATTGAACTTGAGCCTGGCACGGAACCTGTGTGCAAACGCCCTTACAAGCTCGGACCTGAAGAATTGAAGGAGTTGAAGAAACAACTCGATGAGCAAGAAAGATTGGGTCTCATCCGGCCTAGTACCTCTCCGTGGGGTTGTGGTGTTCTTTTTGTGAAGAAGAAGGATGGAACGGACCGACTTTGTGTTGATTACCGTCCAGTGAACAAGAAGACCATTAAGAACAAATACCCACTTCCCAACATCAATGAACTGTTCGAACAACTCAAAGGTGCTCAAGTATTCTCCAAGCTTGATCTCCGTATGGGTTATCACCAGATTCGCATTCGTGAGGAAGATATTCCCAAGACAGCATTCAGAACAAGCTTTGGTTCATATGAATACACTGTCATGTCTTTTGGCCTCGCCAATGCTCCTCCGACGTTCTCTCGCATGATGAATTTCATCTTCAACGCCTACACCAATGACTTCGTTTTGGTCTATCTCGATGACATTCTGGTTTTCTCCAAGAACAAGGAAGATCATGCCAAGCACTTGCGTTTGGTTCTCGATAAGCTCAGGGAACATCAGTTCTACGCCAAGTTCTCCAAGTGCGAATTTTGGCTCGATGAGGTTCTTTATCTTGGTCATATCATCTCTGCCAAGGGTATTTCCGTGAATCCCGAGAAGGTATCCGCAATTGTGAATTGGGAACCTCCTCAGAACGTAAAGCAACTCCGCAGTTTTCTCGGTCTCGCAAGCTATTGCCGAAGATTCGTTGAAAACTTTTCCAAGATCGCGAAGCCTCTCTCAAATCTTCTTCAGAAGCACGTCAAGTACGTTTGGTCTCCGGAGTGTGATATTGCTTTCAACACTTTGAAAGAGAAATTGATCACTGCTCCAGTTTTGACCCCGCCTGATGAATCCAAGCCGTACGAGGTCTTTTGTGATGCCTCTCTCCAAGGTCTTGGCGCAGTTTTGATGCAAGAGAAGAAAGTGGTTGCGTATACATCTCGCCAGTTGAAGCCTAATGAGAAGAACTACCCCACTCATGATCTCGAGTTGGCGGCAGTTGTGCATGCTCTTTTGACTTGGAGACATCTTCTATTGGGAAGAAAAGTGGACATTTTCACTGATCACAAGAGTCTCAAGTACATCTTCACCCAGCCTAATCTCAACCTCAGGCAGACTCGATGGGTCGAAATGATTCAAGAGTATAATCCGAGTATTGAGTATACTCCAGGCAAGGCCAATGTGATTGCTGACGCTTTGAGCAGAAAGGCCTACTGCAACAGTCTGATTCTCAAGCCTTATCAACCCGAGCTTTGTGAAGCCTTCCGCAAACTTAATCTGCAAGTTGTTCCTCAAGGTTTCCTCGCCAACCTTCAAGTCTCTCCTACCTTAGAAGACCAGATTCGCCAAGCCCAACTTCTTGATGCTATGGTGAAAAGGTGAAGTTGTGAGGATCCGTTCATCTACGTCCGTTTGTATTCTTCATGGACTCGTTCTTCTTCCTTGCGGGATCTCAGGCAAGATGACCATACCCTCAAAATCACTTCTATCTTTGCTTGCTAGATGCTCGCTCTTTTGCTATGCCTATGCTGCGATACCTACCACTTGCTTATCATGCCTCCTATATTGTTGAACCAAGCCTCTAACCCACCTTGTCCTAGCAAACCGTTGTTTGGCTATGTTACCGCTTTGCTCAGCCCCTCTTATAGCGTTGTTAGTTGCAGGTTAAGATTGAAGTTTGTTCCTTGTTGGAACATGGAGATGTTGTTCCTCGTTGGAATATGTTTACTTGTTGGGATATCACAATATCTCTTATTTAATTAATGTATCTATATACTTGGTAAAGGGTGGAAGGCTCGGCCTTATGCCTGGAGTTTTGTTCCACTCTTGCCGCCCTAGTTTCCGTCATATCGGTGTTATGTTCCCGGATTTTGCGTTCCTCACGCGGTTGGGTAATAATGGGAACCCCTTGACAGTTCGCCTTAAGTAAAGCTCCTCCAGCAATGCCCAACCTTGGTTTTACCATTTGTCTCACCACCACCTATTTTTCCCTTGGGAGTCGCTCTCTCGAGGGTCATCTTTATTTTAACCCCCCCCCCCGGGCCAGTGCTCCTCTGAGTGTTGGTCCGAACTGAGCTGCCTGCGGGGCCACCTCGGGGAAACTTGAGGGTTGGTTTTACTCGTAGCTAGTCTCATCTGAGTGTGCCCTGAGAACGAGATATGTGCAGCTCCTATCGGGATTTCTCGGCACATTCGGGCGGTGTTGCTGGTTTAGTTTTACCCTGTCGAAATGTCTTGTTGTACCGGGATACCGAGTCTGATCGGAATGTCTCGGGAGGAGGTCTATTCCTTCGTTGACCATGAGAGCTTGTCATGGGCTAAGTTGGGACCCCCTGCAGGGATTGATCTTTCGAAAGCCGTGCCCGCGGTTATGGGCAGATGGGAATTTGTTAATGTCCGGTTGTAGATAACTTTAACTAAACTTAATTAAAATGAATCAAACGCGTGTGTTACCGTGATGGCCCCTTTCCGGCGGAGTCCGGGAAGCGGACACGGTGTTGGAGTAATGCTTGCGCAGGTTGTCCTTCTAGATTCTCGCTCGTTCTTTGCCTCCTCTTCTCGCTCTCTCTTGCGAATAAGATAGCCACCACATATGCTAGTCGCTTGCTGCAGCTCCACATATATGTGCCTCATCCATTCCTATAAGCTTAAATAGTTTTGATCGCGAGGGTGCGAGATTGCTGAGTCCCTGTGGCTCATAGATACTATAACTCCAGATGCAGGTCCAGGTGATTCCGCTCTAGCTGACGAGTACGAGCTCAAGTGGGAGTTCGACGAGGACTCTCAGCGTTATTATGTTTCCTTTCTCGATGATCAATAGTGGTGCCTAGTTGGGGTTTGATTCAGGGCCTTGTCGCATGTTGGGTTCTTTTCCATTTTGGCGCCGTAGTCGGGCCATGAGTGTTTGCTTGATGGATGTTATTTATGTACTCTGATGTGACGTGGCGAGTGTAAGCCAACTATGTTATCTCCCCCTTTTATTATGTATTACATGGGATGTTGTAATGATTGCCTGACTTGCGACATTGCTTTCAATGCGGTTATGTCTCTAAGTCGTGCCTCGACACGTGGGAGCTATAGCCGCATCGTGGGCGTTACATAAGCAGGCCACCTTAGTTAATAAGATGGCCGCCAAGCCGGAAAGTTTTTATGAGAATAAAGATGAAGATCTAAAAGTTATTGATGTGTCCCCTATTAAATCCTTGTTTTGCAATATGAATCTTGATAATTATGGGACTGGAGATGAGTCAACTTTAGTTAGAAGGCGTCCCAAAAATTCAGAGTTTTTAGATCTTGATGCAAAAATTGGTAAAAGTGGGATTGAAGAGGTTAAAACTTTAGATAGCAACGGACCCACTATCTTGGATTTCAAGGAATTTAATTATGATAATTGCTCTTTTATAGATTGTATTTCCTTGTTGCAATCCATGCTAAATTCTCCTCATGCTTATTGTCAAAATAAAGCTTTTACTAAACATATTGTTGATGCTTTAATGCAATCTTACGAAGAAAAACTTGAGTTGGAAGTTTCTATCCCTAGAAAACTTTATGATGAGTGAGAACCTACAATTAAACTAAAAATTAAAGATCATGAATTCTATGCTTTGTGTGATTTGGGTGCTAGTGTTTCCACGATCCCAAAAACTATGTGTGATTTGCCAGGTTTATGCGAATTTGATGATTGTTCTTTAAACTTGCACCTTGCGGATTCCACTATTAAGAAACCTATGGGAAGAATTAATGATGTTCTTATTGTTGCAAATAGGAATTATGTGCCCGTAGATTTCATTGTTCTTGATATACATTGCAATCCTCCATGTCCTATTGTTCTTGGTAGACCTTTCCTTAGAACGATTGGTGCAATTATTGACATGAAGGAAGGGAATATTAGATTCCAATTTCCGTTAAGGAAAGGCATGGAACACTTCCCTAGAAATAAAATTAAATTACCATATTAATCTATTATGAGAGCCACTTATGGACTGCCTACCAAAGATGGCAATACCTAGATCTATCCTCGCTTTTATGCCTAGCTAGGGGCGTTAAACGATAGCGCTTGTTGGGAGGCAACCCAATTTTATTTTTATTCCTTGCTTTTTGTTCCTGTTTAGTAATAAATAATTTATCTATCCTCTATTTTGGTTGTGTTTTTTGTGTTTAATTAGTGTTTGTGCCAAGTAGAACCATTGGGAAGACTTGGGGGAAGTCTTTTTGATCTTGCTGTAAAAAACAGAAACTTTAGCGCTCACGAGATTAGCTACTATTTAGTTAATTCTTTTTGCAGATGATTAATAGATAAATTCCTCATGTGCAGAAATTTATTCTAGAATTTTTGGGGTTCCAGAAGTATGCGTTTGATACATATTACTACAGACTGTCATGCTTTTGACAGATTCTGTTTTCCGTGTGTTGTTTGCTTATTTTGATGAATCTATGGCTAGTAATGGAGTTTATAAACCATAGAAAAGTTGGAATACAGTAGGTTTAACACCAATATAAATAAAGAATGAGTTCATTATAGTACCTTGAAGTGGTGTTTTCTTTTCTTTTGCTAACGGATCTTACGAGATTTTCTGTTAAGTTTTGTGTTGTGAAGTTTTCAAGTTTTGGGTAAAGATTTGATGGATTATGGAACAAGGAGTGGCAAGAGCCTAAGCTTGGGGATTCCCAAGGCACCCCAAGGTAAAATCCAAGGACACCAAAAAGCCTAAGCTTGGGGATGCCCCGGAAGGCATCCCCTCTTTTGTCTTCGTTCATCGGTAACTTTACTTGGAGCTATATTTTTATTCACCACATGATATGTGTTTTGCTTGGAGCGTATTGTATGATTTGAGTCTTTGCTTTTTAGTTTACCACAATCATCCTTGCTGTACACACCTTTTGAGAGAGACACACATGAATCGGAATTTATTAGAATATTCTATGCGCTTCACTTATATCTTTTGAACTATATAGTTTTTGCTCTAGTGCTTCACTTATATCTTTTAGAGCACGGTGGTGGTGTTATTTTATATAAATAATTGATCTCTCATGCCTCACTTATATTATTTTGAGAGTCCTTTAGAACAGCATGGTAATTTGCTTTTAGGTATAATAAAAACTTTCATATAAGTGCATTGGATACTATGAGAAGTTTGATACTTGATAATTGTTTTGAGATATGGAGATGGTGATATTAGAGTCATGCTAGTCGAGTAGTTGTGAATTTGAGAAATACTTCTGTCAAGGTTTGTGATTCCCGTAGCATGCACATATGGTGAACAGTTATGTGATGAAGTCGGAGCATGATTTATTTATTGATTGTCTTCCTTATGAGTGGCGGTCGGGGACGAGCGATGGTCTTTTCCTACCAATCTATCCCCCTAGGAGCATGCACGTAGTACTTTGTTTCGATAACTAATAGATTTTTGCAATAAGTATGTGATTTCTTTAGGACTAATGTTGAGTCCAAGGATTATACGCACTCTCACCCTTCCACACTTGCTAGCCTCTCTATTACCACGCACTTTTCGCCGGTATCATACACCCACCATATACCTTCCTCAAAACAGCCACCATACCTACCTATTATGGCATTTCCATAGCCATTCCGAGATATATTTCCATGCAACTTTCCACCGTTCCATTTGTTATGACACGCTTCATCATTTTCATATTGTCATGCATGATCATCTAGTTGACATCGTATTTGTGGCAAAGCCACCATTCATAATTTTTTCATACAGGTCACTCTTGATTCATTGCATATCCCGGTACACCACCGGAGGCATTCACATAGAGTCATATTTTGTTCAAAGTATTGAGTTGTAATTCTTGAGTTGTAAGTAAAAAGAAGTGTGATGATCATCATTATTAGAGCATTGTCCCAGTGAGGAAAGGATGATGGAGACTATGATTCCCCCACAAGTCGGGATGAGACTCCGAACGAAAAAAGAAAGAAAGAAAAGAGGCCAAAAGAAAAAAAAGAAGGCCCAAATAAAAAAATAAAAAATGAGAGAAAAAGAGAGAAGGGACAATGTTACTATCCTTTTTCCACACTTGTGCTTCAAAGTAGAACCATGATCTTCATGATAAAGAGTCTCCTATGTTGTCACTTTCATAAACTAGTGGGAATTTTACATTATAGAACTTGGCTTGTATATTCCAATGATGGGCTTCCTCAAATTGCCCTAGGTCTTTGTGAGCAAGCAAGTTGGATGCACACCCACTTAGTTTCTTGTGTTGAGCTTTCATACACTTATAGCTCTAGTGCATCCGTTGCATGGCAATCCCTATTCACTCACATTGATATCTATTGATGGGCATCTCCATAGCCCTTTGATACGTCTAGTTGATGTGAGACTATCTTCTCCTTTTTGTCTTCTCCACAACCACCATTCTATTCCACCTATAGTGCTATGTCCATGGCTCACGCTCATGTGTTGCGTGAAAGTTGAAAAGTTTGAGAACATCAAAAGTATGAAACAATTGCTTGTCTTGTCTTCGGGGTTGTGCATGATTTAATATTTTGTATGATGAACATAGAGCATAGCCAGACTATATGATTTTATAGGGATTACTTTCTTTGGCCATGTTATTTTGAGAAGACATGATTGCTTAGTTAGTATGCTTGAAGTATTATTATTTTTATGTCAATATTAAACATTTATCTTGAATATTTCGGTTCTGAACATTCATGCCACAATAAAGAAAATTACATTGAGAAATATGTTAGGAAGCATTCCACATCAAAAATTCTGTTTTTATCATTTACCTACTCGAGGACGAGCAGGAATTAAGCTTGGGGATGCTTGATACATCTCCAATGTATCTATAATTTTTGATTGTTCCATGCTATTATATATTCTATTTTGGATGTTTAATGGGCTTATTTATACACTTTTATTTTATTTTTGGGACTAACCTATTAACCGGAGGCCCAGCCCAAATTGCTGTTTTTTTGCCTATTTCAGTGTTTCGCAGAAAAAGAATATCAAACGGAGTCCAAACAAAATGAAACCTCGGGAGCGTGATTTTTGGAACAAACGTGATCCAGAGGACTTGGAGTGGACGTCAAGAAACCAACGAGGAAGCCACGAGGCAGGGGGCGCGCCTACCCCCTGGGCGTGCCCTCCACCCTCATGGGCCCCTCGTGGCTCCACCGACCTACTTCTTCCTCCTATATATACCTACATACCCTGAAAACATCAAAGAGCACCACGAAAACCAAATTCCACCGCCGCAACCTTCTGTGCCCGTGAGATCCCATCTTGGGGCCTTTTCCGGCGCTCCGCCGGAGGGGGCATTGATCACGGAGGGCTTCTACATCAACACCATAGCCTCTCCGATGATGTGTGAGTTGTTTACCTCAGACCTTTGGGTCCATAGTTATTAGCTAGATGGCTTCTTCTCTCTCCTTGGATCTCAATACAAAGTTCTCCTCGATCTTCTTGGAGATCTATTCGATGTAATCTTCTTTTGCGGCGTGTTTGTTGAGATCCGATGAATTGTGGGTTTATGATCAAGACTATCTATGAACAATATTTGAATCTTCTTTGGATTCTTTTATGTATGATTTGTTATCTTTGCAAGTCTCTTCAAATTATCAGTTTGGTTTGGCCTACTAGATTGATCTTTCTTGCAATGGGAGAAGTGCTTAGCTTTGGGTTCAATCTTGTGGTGCTCGATCCTAGTGACAGTAGGGGAAACGACATGTATTGTATTGTTGCCATCGAGGATTAAAAGATGGGGTTTATATCATATTGCATGAGTTTATCCCTCTACATCATGTCATCTTGCTTAAAGCGTTACTCCATTCTTATGAACTTAATACTCTAGATGCATGTTGGATATCAGTCGATGTGTGGAGTAATAGTAGTAGATGCAGGCAGGAGTCGGTCTACTTGTCATGGACATGATGCCTATATACATGATCATACCTAGATATTCTCATAACTATGCTCAATTCTATCAATTGCTCGACAGTAATTTGTTCACCCACCGTAATACTTATGCTATCTTGAGAGAAGCCACTAGTGAAACCTATGGCCCCGAGTGTATTTTCCATCATTCAAATTTCCAATGTATTTTATTTTGAAATCTTTACTTTCAATTTATATCATAAAAATACCAAAAATATTTATCTTATTATTATTATCTCTATCAGATCTCACTCTTGCAAGTGGCCGTGAAGCGGTTGACAACCCCTTTATCGCGTTGGTTGCGAGGTTCTTATTTGTTTGTGTAGGTATGTGGTGACTCGCGCGTGGTCTCCTACTGGATTGATATCTTGGTTCACAAAAACTGAGGGAAATACTTACGCTGCTTTGCTGCATCACCCTTTACTCTTCAAGGGAAAACCAACGCATGCTCAAGAGGTAGTAGTGGGCATCACTGGAACTGATTTCTGTGATGAACTACTTTCCAATTTGGGAGAAGGTACAATTACCTCATCAAGTTCTACTTTCCTCCCACTCACTTCTTTCGAGAGAAACTCCTTCTTTAGAAAGGATCCACTCTTAGCAGCGGATATCTTGCCTTTGGATCAGTGATGGAATGTGTACCCAATAGTTTCCTTTGGGCATCCTATGAAGACACTTTTCTCCGATTTAGGTTCAAGCTTATCAGGTTGAAGCTTTTTCACATAAGCATCGTAGCCCCAAACTTTAAGAAACGACAGCTTAGGTTTCTTGCCAAACCATAGTTTGTACGGTGTTGTCTCAACGGATTTAGATTGTGCCCTATTTAACATGAATGCGGCTGTCTCTAATGCATAACCCCAAAACGATAGTGGTAAATCGGTAAGAGACATCATAGATCGCACCATATCTAATAAAGTACGGTTACGGCGTTCGGACACACCATTACACTATGGTGTTCCAGGTGGCATGAGTTGCAAAACTATTTGACATTGTTTGAACTGAAGGCCAAACTCGTAACTCAAATATTTCGTCTCCGCGATCATATGGTAGAAACTTTATTTTCTTGTTACGATGATTCTCCACTTCACTCTGAAATTCTTTGAACTTTTCAAATGTTTCAGACTTGTGTTTCATTAAGTAGATATACTCATATCTGCTCAAATCATCTGTGAAGGTCAGAAAATAACGATACCCGCCTCGAGCCTCAACACTCATTGGATCACATACATCATTATGTATTATTTCTAATAAGTCTGTTGCTCGCTCCATTGTTCCGGAGAACGGAGTCTTAGTCATCTTGCCCATGAGGTATGGTTCACAAGCATCAAGTGATTCATAATCAAGTGATTCCAAAAGCCCACCAACATGTAGTTTCTTCATGTGCTTTACACCAATATGACCTAAATGGCAGTGCCACAAATAAGTTGCACTATCATTATTAACGTTGCATCTTTTGGCTTTAATATTATGAATATGTGTATCACTACAATCTAGATTCGATAAACCATTCACCTTGGGTGTATGACCATAGAAGGTTTTATTCATGTAAACAGAATAACAATTATTCTTTGACTTAGATGAATAACCGTATTGCAATAAACATGATCCAATCATATTATGCTCAACGCAAACACCAAATAACATTTATTTTAGGTTCAACACTAATCCCGAAGGTAAAGGGAGTGTGCGATGGTGATCTTATCAACCTTGGAATCACTTCCAACACACATCGTCACCTTGCCCTCAACTAGTCTCTGTTCATTTCATAACTCCTGTTTCAAGTTACTAATCATAGCAACTGAACCAGTATCAAATACCCATGGGCTACTATGAATACTAGTAAAGTACACATCAATAACATGTATATCATATATACTTTTGTTCATTTTGCCATCCTTCTTATCCGCCAAGTATTTGGGGCAGTTCTGCTTCCAATGACCATTTCCTTTGTAGTAGAAGCACTCAGTTTCTAGCTTGGGTCTAGCTTTGGGCTTCTTCATGGGAGTGGCAACTTGCTTGTCATTCTTCTTGAAGTTCCCTTTCTTTCCCTTGCCCTTTTAACTGAAACTAGTGGTCTTGTCAATCATCAACACTTGATGCTTTTCTTGATTTCTACCTTCGTCGATTTCAGCATCGTGAAGAGCTCGGGGAATCGTTTTCGTCATCCCTTGCATAATATAGTTTGTCATGAAGTTCTAGTAACTTGGTGATAGTGACTAGAGAACTCTGTCAATCACTATCTTATCTAGAGGATTAACTCCCACTTGATTCAAGCGATTGTAGTACTCAGACATTCTGAGCACATGCTCACTGGTTGAACTATTCTCCTCCATCTTGTAGGCAAAAATACTTGTCAGAGGTCTCATACGTCTCGACTCGGGCATGAGTCTGAAATACCAATTTCAACTCTTGGAACATCTCATATGCTCCATGGCATTTCAAAACATTTTTGAAGTTCCGGTTCTAAGCCGTAAGCATGGTGCACTAAACTATCAAGTAGTCATCATACCGAGCTTGTCAAACATTCATAACGTCTGCATTTGCTCCTGAAATAGTTTTGTCACCTAGCGGTGCATCAAGGACATAATTCTTCTGTGCAGCAATGAGTATAATCCTCAGATCACGGAGCTAGTCCGCATCATTGCTACTAACATCTTTCAACATAGTTTTCTCTAGGAACATATCATAAATAAAACAAGGACGCTATACGTGAGCAATTGATCTACAACATAGATATGCAAATACTATCAGGACTAAGTTCAGGATAAATTTAAGTTCAATTAATCATATTACTTAAGAACTCCCACTTAGATAGACATCCCTCTAATCATCTAAGGGATCACGTGATCCATATCAACTAAACCATGTCCGATCATCATGTGAGATGGAATAGTTTTCAATGGTGAACATCACTATGTTGATCATATCTACTATATGATCCACGCTCGTCCTTTCAGTCTCAGTGTTCTGAGGCCATATATGCATATGCTAGGCTCGTCAAGTTTAACCCGGGTATTCTGCGTGTGCAAAACTGGCTTGCACCGTTGTATGTCAATGTAGAGCTTATCACACCCGATAATCACGTGGTGTCTCGGCACAATGAACTGTCGCAATGGTGCATACTCAGGGAGAACACTTATACCTTGAAATTTAGTGAGGGATCATCTTATAATGCTACCAATGTACTAAGAAAAATAAGATGCATAAAGGATAAACATCACATGCAATCAAAATATGTGACATGATATGGCCATCATCATCTTGTGCCTTTGATCTCCATCTCCAAAACACCGTCAGGATCTCCATCGTCATCGGCATGACACCATGATCTCCATCATCTTGATCTCTATCAACGTGTCGTCACATGGTCGTCTCACCAACTATTGCTTTTGCAACTATTGCTATCGCATAGCGATAAAGTAAAGCAATTATATGGCGCTTGCATCTTATGCAATAAAGAGACAACCATAAGGCTCCTGCCAATTGCCAATAACTTCTACAGAACATGATCATCTCATACAACAATTTATATCTCATCACGTCTTGACCATATCACATCACAACATGCCCTACAAAAACAAGTTAGACGACCTCTACTTTGTTGTTGCAAGTTTTACGTGGCTGCTACGGGCTTAGCAAGAACCGTTCTTACCTACGCATAAAAAACCACAACGATTTTTCGTCAAGTGTGCTGTTTAAACCTTCAACAAGGACCGGGCATAGTCACACTCGATTCAACTAAAGTTGGAGAAACAGACACCCACTAGCCACCTGTGTGCGAAGCACGTCGCTAGAACCAGTCTCATGAACACGGTCATGTAATGTCGGTCTGGTTCGCTTCATCCAACAATACCGCCGAATCAAAGTATGACATGCTGGTAAGCAGTATGATTATTATTGCTCACAACTCTTTGTGTTCTACTCGTGCATATAACATCTACGCATAGACCTGGCTCTGATGCCATTGTTGGGGAACGCAGTATTTCAAAAAATTTCCTACGATCACGCAAGATCTATCTAGGAGATGCATAGCAATGAGAGGGGAGAGTGTGTCTACGTACCCTCATAGACCGAAAACGGAAGCGTTTAGTAACACGGTTGATGTAGTCGAACATCTTCGTGATCCTACCGATCAAGTACCGAACACACGACACCACCGTGATCTGCACACGTTCAACTCGGTGACGTCCCTCGTACTCTTGATCCAGCTGAGGCCGAGTGTGAGTTCCGTCAGAACGACGACGTGTTGACGGTGATGATGAAGTTACCGACGTAGGGCTTCGCCTAAGCTCTACGACAATATGACCGAGGTGTAAAACTATGGAGGGGGGCACCGCACACGGCTAAAAGATCAACTTGAGTGTCTATGGGGTGCCCCCTCCCCCATATATAAAGGAGGGGAAGAGGAGGTCGGCCGGCCACAAGGGGCGCGCCCAAGGGGGGGGGGTCCTACTCCAAGTAGGAATTGGTCCCCCCCTTTCCTAGTCCAAGTAGGAGATGAAGGAAGGAGAGGGAGAGGGAGAGGGAGAGAGAAAGAGGGGCCGTTCCCCCTCCCCTAGTCCTATTCGGACTCCCCCTGGGGGGCACCTCCTGGCTACTGCCCTCTCTCTCCCCTAAGGCCCATTACTTCTCCGGGGGGTTCCGGTAACCCCTCCGGCACTGTGGTTTTATCTGAAACCATCCGGAACACTTCCGGTGTCCGAATAACATGGTCCAATATATCAATCTTTATGTCTCGACCATTTACAGACTCCTCGTCATGTCCGTGATCTCATCCGAGACTCCGAACAACCTTTGGTACATCAAATCACATAACTCATAATACAAATCGTCATCGAACATTAAGCGTGCGGACCCTATGGGTTCGAGAACTATGTAGACATGACCGAGACACATATCCGGTCAATAACCAATAGCGGAACCTGGATGCTCATATTGGTCCTACATATTCTACGAAGATCTTTATCGGTCAAACCGCATAACAACATACGTTGTTCCCTTTGTCATCGGTATGTTACTTGCCCGAGATTCGATCGTCGGTATCATCATACCTAGTTTAATCTCGTCACCGGCAAGTCTCTTTACTCCTACCGTAATGCATCATCCTGCAACTAACTCATTAGTCACATTGCTTGCAAGGCTTATAGTGATGTGCATTACCAAGAGGGCCTAGAGATACCTCTCCGACAATCGGAGTGACAAATCCTAATATCGATCTGTGCCAACTCAACAAGCACCATCGAAGACACCTGTAGAGCATCTTTATAATCACCCAGTTACGTTGTGACGTTTGATAGCACACTAAGTGTTCCTCCGATATTCAGGAGTTGCATAATCTCATAGTTATAGGAACATGTATAAGTCATGAAGAAAACAATAAGAATAAACTAAACGATCATAATGCTAAGCTAACGGATGGGTCTTGTCCATCACATCATTCTCTAATGATGTGATCCCGTTCATCAAATGACAACACATGTCTATGGCTAGGAAACTTAACCATCTGTGATTAACGAGCTAGTCAAGTAGAGGCATACTAGGGACACTTTGTTTGTCTATGTATTCACACATGTACTAAGTTTCCGGTTAATACAATTCTAGCATGAACAATAAACGTTTATCATGATATAAGGAAATATAAATAACAACTTTATTATTGCCTCTAGGGAATATTTCCTTCAAGATGGCATTGAGAAGGCGTTCGAAACAAAGCTCGATAACAAGTTTAATGAATTTCTCGCACGTCTTCCACAACCACCGGCCGCTGCACCTGTCGCACCTGTATAGCAACAACAGCTACAACAACAACAACAACAATAACAACAACAACAACAACAACAACAACAAACAACAACAACAACAACATCGCCTTACAAATCAAGTGGGACGAGCACTGCACGTTCCCCTTGAGCCTGATCAACCTTCTGGTGCCGTTGTACCTACCGTTGATGCTTCTGTTGCTCTTGCTCCTGCTGCTACTGTAGAGGTGGAGGACCATTACGAGGATGAGGTTGATCAAAATCAGAACTACGTGCAACCACCAGCACCACCACCACCGGGTCGTCCTCATGCATATCATCGCAATGGTAGGGCTGCACCACCACCTGAGGTACGAGATCATGACCATCTTCCTAAACTAAAATTGAATATTCCACCATTTGAGGGTAGATATGTTCCTGATATATATCTTACTTGGGAGTTAGAAACTGAACAATGTTTTACATGTTCACAATATCCTGAGGAGAGACGTGTTCCTACTGCTGTTTGTGCTTTCACTAGTTTTGCATGTGTTTGGTGGTCTGAACATTGTAGATTATATCCCATTCCGGCTACTTGGGCTGCTTTGAAAACTGCTATGCGTACTCGTTGGGTTCCACCATATCAACGTGAATTACTTCAAAAATTGCAGCGTTTAAGACAAGGAAAAAAAATCTATAGAAGAACATTATCAGGAATTACAAACTGGAATGATTAGATGTGGTATTGTTGAGGATAATTAAGCTATGCTTGCACGTTTTATGGGTGGATTAAATAAAGAGATTTAGACCATTCTAGAGTATAAGGAGTATAATAATATCACTCATTTATTCCATCTTGCTTGCAAAGCTGAACGTGAAGTGCAGGATCGACAGGCATTGGCGTGAACTAACTTTTCTGCAGGTCGACCTTCATCATGGACACCGCGTGCATCCTCTACTCCCACACGTCCTACTGCAGCACCTCTGACTTTAGCCACCAATTCCAACCGAGATACAAGGAAACAGGCACCACCACCACCATCTGCCAGGAGTACACCTTCCGGTTCTGCACATAGCTCTTCTTCATCCATGGCATCAACATGGCAAACACATGATATTATTTGTCGTTGTTGCAAGGGTGGAGGTCATTATGCGAGAGAATGCCCATCTAAGCGTGTGATGATTGCTACCGAGGATGGTGGGTATGTGTCCGCTAGTGACTATGATGAGGAGACTTTGGCTCTTATTACAAGTGAAGAACACAGTGGATATGATTCTGATCATGAGACATAATACATGGCTACTGAAGACGCTGACATGTATGAATGTTTAGTTGCTCAACGTGTTTTGAGTGTGCAGGTCACACAAGTTGAGCAAACTCAGAGGCACAATTTGTTTCATACAAAGGGAGTTGTGAAGGAACGTTCTATTCGTGTCATCATAGATGGAGGGAGCTGCAACAACTTGGCTAGCATGGAGATGGTGGAGAAGCTATCTCTCACCACAAGACCACATCCACATCCTTACGACATCCAATGGTTCAACAACAACGACAAGGTTAAGGTAACACATATTTTTCATGTGCATTTTAGTATCTCTCTATATGTTGATTATGTTGATTGTGATGTGGTACCTATGCAAGCATGTTCCTTATTACTTGGTAGACCATGGCAATTTGATAAAAAATCTGTACACCATGGTAGAAACAATCAGTGTACTCTTGTTCATAAGGATAAAAATATTACTTTGCGTCCTAAGACTCCCGATTCCATTTGGAAAGATGATATTAATAGAGCTAATAAAGCAAAACAGGAGAAAAATAAGAGCGAAAATTATATTGTGGCAAAAGAATTTGAGCAACAAATGAAGCCTAATAATAAACCATTTAATGTTGCTTCTGAAATTAAATTGAAAAGTGCATGTTTACTTGCCACCAGATCTGATATTGATGATCTAGATTTCAGCAAATACGTTTGCTATGCTTTTGTGTGCAAAGAGGCATTATTTTCTTTCGAGGATGTACCTTCCTCTATGCCTCCCGCTGTCACTAACATTTCGCAGGAGTTCGCTGACGTCTTTCCACAAGACATGCCACCGGGATTACCACCTATTTGAGGGATTGAGCATCAGATTGACTTAATCCCCGGTGCTTCGCTGCCAAACCGTGCGCCATACCATACCAATCAAGATGAGACAAAGGAGATTATGCATCAAGTACAGGAGCTACTCGACAAAGGTTATATACGCGAATCTCTTAGTCCTTGTGCAGTTCCTATTATACTAGTGCCAAAAAAGGATGGTACGTCACGTATGTGTGTTGATTGTAGAGACATTAATAATATTACTATCCGTTATCGTCATCCTATTCCTAGGCTAGATGACATGCTTGACGAATTGAGTGGCTCTACAATATTCTCCAAAGTTGATTTGCGTAGTGGATACCATCAAATTCGTCTGAAATTGGGAGATGAATGGAAAACAACATTTAAAACTAAGTTTGGATTATATGAGTGGTTAGTCATGCCTTTTGGTTAAATAATGCACCTAGTACTTTCATGAGATTAATGAACGAAGTTTTACGTGCTTTCATTGGACGATTTGTGGTAGTCTATTTTGATGATATACTGATTTATAGCAGATCTTTGGAGGAACATTTGGAACATTTACGTGCTGTTTTTATTGCCGTACAAGATGCACGTTTGTTTGGTAACCTTGGGAACTGCACCTTTTGCACCGACCAAGTATCTTTTCTTGGCTATGTTGTTACTCCACAGGGAATTGAAGTTGATAAAGCCAAGATTGAAGCTATTGAGAGTTGGCCGCAATCCAAAATGGTCACACAAGTGAGGAGTTTTCTTGGCCTCGCTGGATTCTATAGGCGTTTTTTGAGAGATTTCGGCACCATTGGTGCACCTCTCAATGAGCTTACAAAGAAGGATGTGCCTTTTGTTTGGGGTACCGCACAGGAAGAAGCCTTCACGGTATTGAAAGATAAGTTGACACATGCTCCTTTACTCCAACTTCCTGATTTTAATAAGACTTTTGAGCTTGAATGTGATGCTAGTGGAATTGGATTAGGAGGTGTGTTATAACAAGATGGCAAACCTGTTGCACACTTTTCTGAAAAATTGAGTGGACCTAGTCTGAATTATTCTACTTATGATAAAGAATTATATGCTCTTGTTCGGACTTTAGAAACATGGCAACATTATTTATGGCCCAAAAAATTTGTTATACATCCTGATCATGAATCTTTGAAACACACTAAAAGTCAAGCTAAACTGAATCGTAGAAATGCTAAATGGGTTGAATTCATTGAGACTTTCCCTTATGTCATTAAACACAAGAAGGGAAAAGAAAATGTTATTGCTAATGCATTGTCTCGTCGCTACACTATGCTTTCACAACTTGACTTCAAAATATTTGGTTTGGAGACCATCAAAGATCAATATGTGCATGATGCTGATTTTAAAGATGTAATGCAGAATTGTAAATAAGGAAGAACGTGGAACAAGTTCATCGTTAATGATGGATTTGTGTTCCGTGCTAACAAGCTATGTATTCCAGCTAGCTCCGTTCGTCTTTTTTTGTTGTAGGAGGCGCATGGAGGAGGATTAATGAGACACTTTGGCGTGAAGAAGACAGATGACGTACTTGCTACACATTTCTTTTGGCCAAAGATGAGACGGGATGTTGAGCGTTTTGTTGCTCGCTGCACTACATGTCAAAAAGATAAGTCACGACTCAATCCTCATGGTTTATATATGCCTTTGCCTGTACCTAGTGTTCCTTGGGAGGATATATCTATGGACTTTGTTTTAGGTTTACCTCGAACAAAGAAGGGGAGGGATAGCATATTTGTTGTCGTGGATAGATTCTCGAAAATGGCACACTTTATACCATGTCATAAAAGCGATGATGCTGCTAATATTGCTGATTTGTTCTTTCGAGAAATTATTCGCTTGCATGGTGTGCCAAATACTATTGTTTCAGATCGTGATACTAAATTTCTTAGCCACTTTTGTAGATGTTTATGGGCTAAGTTGGGGACTAAACTTCTTTTTAGTACTACTTGTCACCCCCAAACTGATGGACAAACTGAAGTAGTCAATAGAACATTGTCTACTATGCTTAGGGATGTTTTGAAGAATAATAAGAAAATGTGGGACGAATGCTTGCCTCATATTGAATTTGCTTATAATCGTTCATTGCATTCTAATACTAAGATGTGCCCTTTTGAAATTGTGTATGGTTTCCTACCTCGTGCACCTATTGATTTGTTGCCTCTTCCATCTTCGGAGAAGGTTAATTTTGATGCTAAACAACATGTTGAATTGATTTTTAAAATGCATGAGTAAACTAAGGAAAACATTGAGTGTATGAATGCTAAATATAAACTTGCTGGAGATAAGGGTAGAAACCATGTTGTTTTTGCACCTGGAGATCTTGTTTGGTTACATTTGCGTAGGGATAGATTTCCTGATTTGCGCAAATCAAAGCTAATGCCACGTGCCGATGGTCCTTTTGTGGTGTTAGAGAAAATATATGATAATGCATATAAACTTGAGCTGCCTGCAGATTTTGGGGTTAGTCCCACTTTTAACATTGCAGATTTGAAGCCTTACTTGGGTGAGGAAGATGAGCTTCCATCGAGGACGACTTCATTTCAAGAAGGGGAGGACGACGAGGACATCAATACCATTGTTACACCCACAACCCCTACTGCTACATATACTGGACCAATTACTAGAGCCCGCGCACGCCAATTAAATTATTAGGTACTTCCGTTTCTTGGTAATGATTCTAATATTCATGAGAATATGATGCTGCCTAAATTGGATACATTTGTTTTGCTTAAAAATGAAGGGTCTGGCATGGATAAGAGGGATGAACACTAGAGCAAGACCAAGCATGGGGATGATGGCATGCGCAAGGAGAACAAGAATAGAGTTACAAGTGATGATTTCAGGACTTTGAAGCCACCATAATGAGTGCATGCAGCCTTGGACGAAATATACAAGATGCCACTTCATAATTTTCATCCAGAGGCTATTGTAGGTACTGCATCACCTTATTATTGGGCCAGGCCCATGTAATTTCGAAATACTTGAGTATCGGCTGTTTTTAGAGTCCGTATGTGTGGGGAAACAAGACATAGGGTTCGTTCCGGACCCCTCCGCCAAGGGCCACGAAATTCTCCCCTCTTCCTCCATATATACAACCCTTAGGGCACCATTTAGACTTTGGGTTTTGTTTATATTAAAAGTTCGCCATACCTGCAACTTCGCGTACTTTGTTTATGTTCAACGACCAGACCAAGGCGTCACAGAACCCCACCTTGATGAATAAAGCATTCATCTTATATTCGCAATATCCAGATTGCAATCTTAGTTTCTTGCTTGTTCTTCGTTTGCTTGCAGGAAATAGACCTTCGTGGCTAGGTTGATCATGCTCCGGCGTGGTCAATAACTTCTCGGAATTGGTTTAGCGATTGCTAAGGTGCGACATCCTTGCACGTTTGTAGTCGGATCGTGAAAGTCTACTCCTCCGAAACGATAATCACCATCTCAACGAAAGATGGGACACCTTTGCCTCCAGCAAGATTTTCATATCGGTGCCACCGAGTTGGGTCAAAGACTTGTAACGGTTGGATTTTTGGTGTTGCCTATTTATACCCCTCCACAACCACTCACTTTTAAGAGAGAGCCATCGGAATGAAACACAACTTCCACCATTCATTTTCTGGGAGAGAACCACCTGCTCATGTGTTGAGATCAAGAGATTCCATTCCTACCATTTGAATCTTGATTTCTAGCCTCTTCAAGTTGCTTTCCACTTTAATCCTTCTCCTATCCAAGCCAAATCTGTGTGAGAGAGATTGAGTGTTGAGGAGACTATCATTTGAAGCACAAGAGCAAGGAGTTCATAACCAACACAACATCTATTACCTTTTAGAGAGTGGTGTCTCCTAGATTGGTTAGGTGTCACTTGGGAGCCTTCAAGATCATGTGGAGTTGAACCAACACTACTAGGAAAACGGCTATAGATGAAATGGACACTAATGGCGCACCACGTGTGTGGTGCGCCATTAGAATATAGCAATGGCGCACCACATACAGGTACGCCATTAGTAATATATTACTAATGGCGCACCTGGTGTGCGGTGCGCCATTAGAAGTTTTGAAAAAAAATAAAAACAAAATTTGTTACTAATGGCGCACCGTGGGTGTGGTGCGCTATTACTAGTTGACATAGTAATGGCGCACCACACCCACGGTGTGCCATTAGAAGTTTTGAAAAAAAATGTAAAAAAAATAAAAAAATTTGTTAGTAATGGCGCACCAGTGGATAGTGCGCCATTACTAGTTTTTAAATAGTAATGGTGCACTGTCCACTGATGCGCCATTACTAAGTTTTTTTCAAAAAAAATTCAAAAAAATTTCAATTTTTTTTATATCGTGCGCCATTACTAGTTTAACTACTAATGGCGCACCACCCCACGGTGTGCCATTACTAGTTTGCCCAGCTTCCACCAATGCACCCCCCCCCGTGGACCACCTTTTCAGTTTTAAAAAAAATAAAAAAATGATAAAAATGTCAAAAAAATAAAAGAAAATAAGTTTGCCATGTGATATGTGGTCTAGTTGTTGGGAAAATTTACAAATATAAATTTCGACTTTATTTGCAAAATCTCTCTGGAAATTTGTAAAATGGGCATAGCTTTTGCATACGAACTCGGATTAAAAAGTTTTATATATGAAAAATCATCTACTCGAAAAGTTACATCCGAATAGGTGCGCCACTAGCAGCCCTTTTTCTAGTAGTGAAGGAGTTTGTAAGGGCAAGGAGATCGCCTGCTTCGTGAAGATCTACCCGAGTGAGGCTAGTCCTTTGTGGACAGAAGCCATGGTGGAATACACAAGGTTGCTTCTTCGTGGACCCTTCATGGGTGGAGCCCTTCGTGGACTCGCGCAACCCTTACCATTCGTGGGTTGAAGTCTCCATCAATGTGGATGTACGATAGCACCACCTATCGGAACCACGCCAAAAACTATCGTGTCTTCGTTGCATTTGATCTTCTGACTCTACCCCTTACTTTCCGCACAATTGCATGATTTACCATTTTCGATGCTCTGTCTCCATATATGCATGTGTAGAAAGTCTTGGTGTTATCTTAACTTGTGCCAAAATCTGCCTAAGTTTCAAGAAAACTAAAAACCACAACTTTGGTTGGTTAAGTGTCTATTCACCCCACCTCTAGACCTATCTTCTTCGATCCTACAGATACGTCTCCAACGTATCTATGATTTTGGACTATCCCATGCTATTATAGTATCAACCTTGGATGTTTTATATAACTTTTTATGTTATTTTATATCATTTTTTGGGACTAACCTATTAACCCAGTGCCTAGTGCGAGTTGCTGTTTTTTTGCTTGCTTTTGGTTTCCCAGAAGTTCAGTACTATACGGAGTCCAAACACCACGAAACTTTTTGACGATTTTTTTATAGACAAGAGAGACCCTAGAAGCTTCAGGAGGAGAGCAGACGGCCAAGTGAGGAGACGGCAAGGCAACAGGGCGCGCCCTATTGCCTTGTGGGCCCCTCATGGCTCCGTCTGACCTAATTCCACCTCTACAAATTCTCTAAAATCGGGAAACCAATAGAGAGCCACCCAAAACACTTTTTTCGCCGCCGCAAGTTTCTGTTCTTCTGCGATCCCATCTTGAGGCCTTTTCTGGTACTCTGCCAGAGGGGGAATCGATCAAGGAGGGCTTCTACATCATCCTTGATGCCCTCCGATGATGCGTGAGTAGTTCACCACAGACCTAAGGGTCCATAGCTAGTAGCTATATGGCTTCTTCTCTCTATTTGATCTTCAATACAATGTTCTCCTCGATGTTCTTGGAGTTATATCCCATGCAATCTTCTTTTCCAATGAATTTGTTGGGATCCAATGAATTGTGGGTTTATGATCTGAATATTCATGATAAGTAATTGAGTGTTTTCTGAACTTTATTATGCATGATTGTTATAGCTTTGTATTTCTCCTCGATCTATCCGTTTGTTTTGGCTAACTAGGTTGATTTATCTTCAGTGCGAGAGGTGCTTTGTAATGGGTTCAATCTAGTGGTGCTCTATCCAAGTGACAGAAAGGGACAAGACACATATTTGTATTTGAAAGTGCAACTAATCCCCAGGTGGTTTTGGTAATTCATAACAATATATAGCTCACTGAACTAATATCCATTCAAGGTAAATATTTCAGGATGTTCAATAATTGGCTTGGCATGGACTAGAGATGTGGACCCCTCAAAATGACAAGGACAAATATTGGCAAAAGTTCAAGATTCTTCATTTCTATTTTAAGTGATCTAAGATCACATTGAGTCCATAGGAAAGCCAATACTATTAAGAGGGAATGTGTTGTTGCTTAAAGGTCTACTTGCTCAAGTGCTTAGTAATATTGCTCCAAAACCCTCAACCACTTTCTCCATCCAAATATGTCAAAACCATAACTCCAAACTCGGCCCCACCGATTCTTTCTACCCGGAGCCACCGAGTTCTCTTGACATAGCCACTGCCAGAAACCCTAACGATTTGGTCACACCGATACGGATCTCGATCTCACCGAGATGGCCCTGCTAGCGCTCTGTGATCTATTGCATTCTCTTCGGTCTCACCGATTTTATGCAACCGGTCTCACCGAAATATTAAATCATGCACTACCCCGATGACAAGCCAAGCAATTGTTTCATACTTTTGATGTTCTCAAACTTTTTCAACTTTCACGCAATACATGAGCATGAGCCATGGACATAGCACTATAGGTGGAATAGAATGGTGGTTGTGGAGAAGACAAAAAGGAGAAGATAGTCTCACATCAACTAGGTGTATCAACGGGCTATGGAGATGCCCATCAATAGATATCAATGTGAGTGAGTAGGGATTGCCATGCAACGGATGCACTAGAGCTATAAGTGTATGAAAGCTCAACAAAAGAAACTAAGTGGGTGTGCATCCAACTTGCTTGCTCATGAAGACCTAGGGCAATTTGAGGAAGCCCATCATTGGAATATACAAGACAAGTTCTATAATATAAAATTCCCACTAGTTTATGAAAGTGGCAACATAGGAGACTCTCTATCATGAAGATCATGGTGCTACTTTGATGCACAAGTGTGGAAAAAGGATAGTAACATTGTCCCATCTCTCTTTTTTCTCTCATTTTTCTATTTGGGCCTTTTTTTCTTTTGGCCTCCTTTCTTTTTTATTTTTCATCCGGAGTCTCATCCCAACTTGTGGGGGAATCATAGTCTCCATCATCCTTTCCTCACTGGGACAATGCTCTAATAATGATGATCATCACACTTCCTTTTACTTACAACTCAAGAATTACAACTCAATACTTAGAACAAAATATGACTCTATGTGAATGCCTCCGGTGGTGTACTGGGATATGCAATGAATCAAGAGTGACATGTATGAAAAAATTATGAACGATGGCTTTGCCACAAATACGATGTCAACTACATGATCATGCATGGCAATATGACAATGATGAAGCATGTCATAACAAACGGAATGATGGAAAGTTGCATGGCAATATATCTCGGAATGGCTATGGAAATGCCATAATAGGTAGGTATGGTGGTTATTTTGAGGAAAGTATATGGTGGGTGTACGATACCGGCGAAAAGTGCGCGGTAATAGAGAGGCTAGCAAATGTGGAAGGGTGAGGGTGCGTATAATCCATGGACTCAACATTAGTCATAAAGGACTCACATACTTATTGCAAAAATCTATTAGTTATCGAAACAAAGTACTACGCGCATGCTCCTAGGGGGATAGATTGATAGGAAAAGACCATCGCTCGTCCCCGACCGCCACTCATAAGGAAGGCAATCAATAAATAAATCATGCTCCGACTTCATCACATAACGGTTCACCATACGTGCATGCTACGGGAATCACAAACTTTAACACAAGTATTTCTCAAATTCACAACTACTCAACTAGCATGACTCTAATATCACCATCTCCATATCTCAAAACAATTATCAAGTATCAAACTTCTCATAGTATTCAATGCACTTATATGAAAGTTTTTATTATGCCTAAAAGCAAATTACCACACTGTTCTAAAGGACTCTCAAAATAATATAAGTTAAGCATGAGAGATCAATTATTTCTATAAAATAAAACCACCACCGTGCTCTAAAAGATATAAGTGAAGCACTAGAGCAAAAATTATATAGCTCAAAAGATATAAGTGAAGCACATAGAGTATTCTAATAAATTCCGATTCATGTGTGTCTCTCTCAAAAGGTGTGTACAGCAAGGATGATTGTGGTAAACTAAAAAGCAAAGACTCAAATCATACAAGACACTCCAAGAAAAACACATATCATGTGGTGAATAAAAATATAGCTCCAAGTAAAGTTACCGATGAATGAAGACAAAAAAGGGGATGCCTTCCGGGGCATCACAAAGCTTAGGCTTTTTGGTGTCCTTGGATTTTACCTTGGGGTGCCTTGGGAATCCCCAATATTAGGCTCTCGCCACTCCTTGTTCCATAATCCATCAAATCTTTACCCAAAACTTGAAAACTTCACAACACAAAACTTAACAAAAAATCTCGTGAGCTCCGTTAGCGAAAGAAAAGAAAACACCACTTCAAGTTACTGTAATGAACTCATTATTTATTTATATTGGTGTTAAACCTACTGTATTCCAACTTTTCTATGGTTTATAAACTCCATTACTAGCCATAGATTCATCAAAATAAGGAAACAACACACGAAAAACAGAATCTGTCAAAAACAGAACAGTCTGTAGTAATCTGTATCAAACACATACTTCTGGAACCCCCAAAATTCTAAAATAAATTTCTGGACGTGAGGAATTTATCTATTAATCATCTTCAAAAAGAATTAACTAAATGGCACTCTCTAGTAAAACATTGTAGCTAATCTCGTGAGCGCTAAAGTTTCTGTTTTTTTACAGCAAGATCAAAACGACTTTCCCCAAGTCTTCCCAACGGTTCTACGTGGCACAAACACTAATTAAACACAAAAAACACAACCAAAACAGAGGCTAGATAAATTATTTATTTAATAACAGCAAGGAAAAATAATGGGTTATCTCCCTACAAGCGCTTTTCTTTAAAGCCTTATAGCTAGGCATACGATTTCAACGATGCTAACATGAAAGACAAGAATTGAAGCACAAAGAGAGCATCATAAAACACGTGACAAATACATCTAAGTCTAACATACTTCCTATGCATAGGCATCTTATAGGCAAACAAATTATCAAGGCAAGCAAAAACTAGCATATGCAAGGAAGCGGAAACAAACAATAGCAATCTCAACATAACGAGAGGTAATTTAGTAACATGAAAATTTCTACCACCATATTTTCCTCTCTCATAATAATTAGATGTAAGATCATAATCAAATTCAATAATATAGCTATCACAAAACATATTCTTAACACGATCCACATGTATGCAAAGTTGACACTCTTCCAAAATAGTGGAATTAACATTAACTAAAGTCATGACCTCTCCAAACCCACTTTTATTAATATTGCAAACACCATTATCAATCTCATATTTATCATGTGGCTTAAATAAAATTTCAAGTTCATAAGAAGAATCACCCCAATCATGATCATTGCAACAAATAGTAGTCATAGCAAAACTAGCATCCCCAAGCTTGAGGTTTTGCATATCATTAACACAATTGTCATTAAGAGAATTTATGATAACATCATTGCAATTATGCTTTTCATCGAAGGAACTATCAAGTATGGGTGCAATAGCAACGATCTCATGTTTTACATAAGGAACTATAGCAAATTCATCTTCAGAAATATTGGCATCATGGCCACAAGAATAGCAAGCATCATGTTCATCAAGGGATATTTCAATCAAATCATCAGAATCATAATTATCTATAGATTCATGCATATCATTATTTACTTCCGAAGCAACAGTCATTCTTTCAACAAATTCTTTGACATAGACATTATGAGCATAGTTTTCATGGCAATATTTAAGTATGTCAAGATTTTCAGATTCGTAGAGAGTAATATCATACTTTTCAATCAAAGAAGCAACTTCATAAGCACCCTTAAAAGCAACAAGTTCTTCAATTTGTTCGATATCGTAGTAACTATAAGCACCCTTTGCATAAGAAGATAAGATTTCATTATCATTAAACTCACATAGGTAGGGGAGGTGTTTTTTAGGGTTCTTAGATCGACAAGTTAGATCACAAATTTCACAAAGATTCCAAGCATAACATATCAATCTGTTTATTTCATCCCATAAGAGTATCCCTTTTTCAGACAAATGGTGACACACGAAAAGAGCATGCTCATCTAAAGATTTCCCATCAACTAGGCTAGTTGGGGTTTCAGCATGAGCGCATAAGGATCGAAGATGATCCAAGTAGAATACTTTAAGTGGATCCATAACAATAGATTTTTAGCAAGAAAGATGCAAGCAAATAGAAGGCACATGGAAACACAAAGAAAGATACACATGGGAAGAAGGCGAACGGAAAAAGTGGGCGAATAAAATGGCAAGAGTGAAGTGGGGGAGAGGAAAACGAGAGGAAAATGGCAAATAATGTAATGCGAAGGATAAGAGTTGTGATGGGTACTTGGTATGTATTGACTTGGCATAGATCTCCCGGGCAACGGCGCCAGAAATCCTTCATGCTACCTCTTGAGCATGCGTTGGTTTTCCCTTGAAGAGGAAAGGGTGATGCAGCAAAGTAGCGTAAGTTTTTCCCTCAGTTTTTGAGAACCAAGGTATCAATCCAGTAGGAGACCACACGCGAGTCACCTCGTACCTACACAAACAAATAAGAACCTCGCAACCAACGCGATAAAGGGGTTGTCAATCCCTTCACGGCCACTTGCAAGAGTGAGATCTGATAGAGATAATAATAATAAGATAAGTATTTTTGGTATTTTTATGATATAAGTTGAAAGTAAATATTGCAAAATAAAATATATTGGAAACTTGTATGATGGAAAATAGACCCGGGGGCCATAGGTTTCACTAGTGGCTTCTCTCAAGATAGCATAAGTATTACGATGGGTGAACAAATTACTGTCGAGCAATTGATAGAATTGAGCATAGTTATGAGAATATCTAGGTATGATCATGTATATAGGCATCACGTCCGTGACAAGTAGACCGACTCCTGCCTACATCTACTACTATTACTCCACACATCGACCGCTATCCAGCATGCATCTAGAGTATTAAGTTCATAAGAATGGAGTAACGCTTTAAGCAAGATGACATGACGTAGAGGGATAAACTCATGCAATATGATATAAACCCAATCTTTTTATCCTCGATGGCAACAATACAATATGTGTTGTTTCCCCTACTGTCACTGAGATCGAGCACCGCAACATTGAACCCAAAGCTAAACACTTCTCCCATTGCAAGAAAGATCAATCTAGTAGGCCAAACCAAACTGATAATTCGAAGAGACTTGCAAAGATAACCAATCATACATAAAAGAATTCAGAGAAGATCCAAATATTGTTTATAGATAATCTTGATCATAAACCCACAATTCATTGGACCTCGACAAACACACCGCAAAATAAGATTACATCGAATAGATCTCCAAGAGAATCGAGGAGAACTTTGTATTGAGATCCAAAGAGAGAAGAAGCCATCTAGCTAATAACTATGGACCCGAAGGTCTGAGGTAAACTACTCACACATCACCGGAGAGGCTATGGTGTTGATTTAGAAGCCCTCCCTGATCAATGCCCCCTCCGGTGGAGCGCCGGAAAAGGCCCCAAGATGGGATCTCACGGGTACATAAGGTTGCGGTGGTGGAATTAGGTTTTCGTGGTGCCCTCTGATGTTTTCGGGGTACGTAGGTATATATAGGAGGAAGAAGTAGGTTGGTGGAGCCACGAGGGGCCCACGGGGGTGGAGGGCGTGCCCGGGGGGGTAGGTGCGCCCCCTGCCTTGGGGCTTCCTCGTTGGTTGCTTGACGTCCACTCCAACAAGTCCTCTGGATCACGTTTGTTCCAAAAATCACGCTCCCAAAGGTTTCGTTCCATTTGGACTCCGTTTGATATTCTTTTTCTGCGAAACACTGAGATAGGCAAAAAAACAACAATTTTGGCTGGGCCTCCGATTAATAGGTTAGTCCCAAAAATAATATAAAAGTGTATAAACAAGCCCATTAAACATCAAAAACAGAATATATAATAACATGGAACAATAAAAAATTATAGATATGTTGGAGACGTATCACACGTATGTATCATTGCTATTAAGGATAACAAGATGGGGTATAAATAGATCTTGTCTACATCATGTCATCGTTCTTATTGCATTACTCCGATTCTCCATGAACTTAATACACTAGATGCATGCTGGATAGCGGTCGATGTGTGGAGTAATAGTAGTAGATGCAGGCAGGAGTTGGTCTACTAATCTTGGACGTGATGCCTATATAATATTCATTGCCTGGATATCAACATGATTATTTGAAGTTCTATTAATTGCCCAACAGTAATTTTTTTACCCACCGTATGCTATTTTTCTCGAGAGACGCCAGTAGTGAAATCGAAGGCCCCGGGTCTCTTCTTTATTATATTTGCATTCGCGTTCTATTTTTATTTGCTTTTATTTTTAGATCTATTAATCTAAAAATACAAAAATACCTTGCTGCAATTTATTATTATTTAGTTTATCTCGCGTTTCCGCGAGATCTATTTATCTATTCTACTAAAAATTTACCTATCTTTTTACCCGTGAGGGATTGACAACCCCTCCCTTACGTCGGGTTGCAAGTATTTGTTCTTTGTGTGCAGGAGCTGTTTACATGGTGTTGCATGGTTCTTCTACTGGTTCGATAACCTTGGTCTCATCACTGAGGGAAATACCTACCGTAGCTATGCTGCATCATCCCTTCCTCTTTGGGGAAATACCGACATAATTCAAGCCGCATAAAAAGGAATTTCTGGCACCGTTGCCGGGGAGGATGAAGTCAAGATAGTATCCTATCAACTTGTGAATTTCTGGCGCCGTTGCCGGGAGACATCATCAACATCTACCAGGTTCCTAATCACAAAGCTCATCTCCTTGCAATTTACATTATTTGCCATCTGCCTCTCGTTTTCCTCCCCCCACTTCATAAAATTTTCTATTTTATTCGCCATCTCTTTCGTTCGTGTTTTTCATTGGAGTTTTTGTTTGCCAGGATTTTTCACCATGAGTGACTTTGGTATGGCAGAAACCGATGGTGGCCTAACTCCTAAAATTGGACGATCTAGCAATCTCGATGCTAAAACTTTTGTTTTAGGGCAAGGGAATATTATAGGAAAAGAATGTATCCAAGAATTTTTCAATTGTGTTGGATTTAAGTCTTGATGATGTTCTTATACTTAAGAGGACTAAAACTTATGCGGAAGCTCTTTCTGCACTATTTCTGTAACGTGAAAATAAATTTATCCATACTCATCCAACCTTGCAAAGATTGTTTTTCGAGTTACCTGTTATAAATAATCCCAAAGCTAAAAAGTTGGCCACCGTTGTTCATATGAATTTATTTGATTACATAGTACGGGAAGCAAGGGAAGTTTTTGATTTCTATGGTATGAATCATGAAAACCGATGATAGATGAAATTATTTATAATAGTGATTATGTGCTAAGACATTTTCTTGGTGATAATCAAATCTTTGATGAGAATCTTAAAAAGGAAGTACCTGTTTTAGATATAATCCAACAAGTTCTCAATGATTTTAATCAACACTATTCTTGGATTGTTGCCGGAAATCAAAGAAGATATGACGATAAGCAACTTGATAGTGCTAAAGTCTATGGATAAAGTGTTCTATGTTGTTTTTGCAAAACCTCCTGACAAGGACACCTCTAAGTAAAATGAAACCAAAGATGACAATAGTTAGATCTTTGCATTATGCCTAGCTAGGGGCATAAAATGATAGCGCTTATTAGGAGGCAACCAAATGAATAATTTTTTTTGACTTTTTATTTCTATTCTTGAGTGTTTGCACAATTATGCTAGTGTTATGATTGTGTTTTTTGTGTTTTAATTAGTGTTTGTGCCAAGCAAAGCCTTTGGGATTATGTTGGGTGACAGTTGATTTGATCTTGCTGAAAAACAGAAACTTTTGCACTCATGAAAATAATTTTTATTTTTAACAGAGGCGTGATAAAAAACGGATTCTTTTTGTTGAAGATTAACATACACACTGCCAACATTGTCCTTAGTTTTCAGAATTTTTGGAGTTACATAAGTATTCTAAATATTCAGATTGCTACAGACTATTCTGTTTTTGACAGATTCTGTTTTCTTTGCGTTGTGTGCTTATTTTGATTGATCCGTGGACTCTTTTGGGGGGTTTGAGCCGTAGAAAAGTTGGAATACAGTAGATGTAATGCAACAATACTTATAGTAGTGATTTTATTTCTTATACTGACGGATCTCACGAAGGTTTTGTTGAGTTTTGTGTGATTGAAGTTTTCAAGTTTTGGGTGATATTATGATGGATGAAAGAATAAGGAGTAAGAAGAGCCTAAGCTTGGGGATGCCCATGGCATCCCAAGCTATTATCTAAAGAGAAGCAAGCAACTAGGCCTGGGGATGCCCGAGTGGCATCCCCTGTTTCTTCTAACAACCATCGGTATTTTACTTGGAGTCATATTTTTATTCGTCACATATCATGAGTTTTGCTTGGAGCGTCTTCGATGATATGAGTCTTTGCTTGTTTTTCTTCTTATTTTAAGTCATGAATCCTTGCTGGACACACCTATTTGGGAGAGCCAAAATTATGCTATGACTTGTTAGAATTGCTCTCTATGCTTCACTCAAATCTTTATGAGCTATGCAATTGCTCTAGTGCTTCACTTATATCTTTTTGAGCACGGTGTGTGCTACTTCTTGAGATTGCGTTGGTTTTTCCCCTGAAGAGGAAAGGGTGATGCAGCAAAGTAGAGATAAGTATTTACCTCAGTTTGAGAACCAAGGTATCAATCCAGTAGGAGACAACACACAAGTCACAGAATACCTGCACAAACAAACAACAACTTGCCCCGAACGCGATAAAGGGGTTGTCAATCCCTTCACGGTTACTTGCAAAGTGAGATCTGATAGAGATAGATAAATGGTAAAGTAAATATTTTTGGTTTATAGACCGGAAAGTAAAAAATTGCAAAATAATAGATCGGAAACTAATATGATGGAAAATAGAACTTGTATGATGGAAAATAGACATGGGGCGATAGGTTTCACTAGAGGCTTCTCTCAAGATAGTAAATAATACTGTGGGTGAATAAATTACTGCCGAGCAATTGGTAGAAAAGCGCAAAGTTATGACGATATCTAAGGCAATGATCATGAATATAGGCATCACATCCGTATCAAGTAGACCGAAACAATTCTGCATCTATGTGACACCTGGATAATTAAGCTACATCAACCCCCTGCAAATGATGCCACGTCACTTCGATTACTGTTGCTAATCTCGCGTTAGTTCGAAACCGATTCAAATTCAAATTCAAAATCAAGCAAACAATAAAAGTCTTCAAATATTAAAACTAAAATGTTCGGGGTGAACCAAATATTGCGCAGGTAATTATGGTGGAGAAACCACACCTTTATAAAATATTTAAATACTATTAGATGAATAAAACAATAGCAGGAACTATTATTTAGTTACTTTTAAATATTAGTTAATTACGAAACTAATTTAGTTTGGGTAACAAGTTAATGTGGCAGTGACATATTTGGTAATATAAATTAGGTGCCATTTTGGTACTTTGCTAAAACGAAAATAAAAGGGAATTAAAAAATAGTAAAGAAAAGAATAAATAAAAAGAAAGGCAATTAAAAAAACAGAAAAGCACTCCCCACTATTTCCCCTTGGTGGCGGCCCACCAAGCCGGCCCCCGCCGCCGTGGGGATAAGGCCGAGTTCCCCCTCTCCTCGTCAGCACCCGAGATATTTTCCCTCCCCCTTCCTCGTTCCCCTCTCCCTCGTACGCTCGCACGAATGTCACCATCGTCCCGTCGCCGTCGCCGGCGTGGCCACCAGCTCCCAGTGCCGTCATCGGATGTCCAGGAGGCGCACCAACGTCTCCATCATCTTCTACGTCGCCGAATTGGAACCGGGGGGCCAACTCGACGACGCCCGCACCGAACCCCCCTCCGCCTCGGCCGCCACCACCACCTCGCCGCTCTCGCAACCTCCGGCGCCGCCCCAACCACCCCAGGCTTCCTCCACCACGCCCACGAGCTCTTTGTGAGCTCCTGCCCCAAATCCCCCTCTCCCCTGCGTTGATACGTGCTTGTAGTCGCCGTCCCCGCGAGCTCCATCGCCATGGTTGTGCCGGAGTTCTACATCCGCGCGCCCTACTGCCGTCGCGTGCTTGTTCGCCCTCGCAGCGCGCCCGCACGCTCGCATCCGCGCATGCCCGCTCGCTCATGGCGTGACCCGCCGCGCCCAACCTGCGCCCGTGCTCCCCACTGCTGGCCGCCGAGTCCGGCCCGCGGCCGCTCACACTGGCTGCCGCTGCTGCCCTGCCCGTACCTGCTTGCTGCAGCTGTGCTCCGCTGCTGCCCGCACCTTCCTTCGCCCCGTCACTTCCCCCGTGCGCTCTCTCGGTGCTCTCGCCTGTCGCCGCCGCTGTCTGCTTTTGCCGCTGCTCCTGCCCAACCCCGCACCCGTGCCAGCCCCTGTGCTGGCCACCGCTGCCCTGACCACCTCCAACCGCGCCTGACGTCGACAACTGCTGCGCCTGCCCTGCTCCTCGTACCGGCCGCGGCCTTGCCTAGCGCCGCCCTTGGCCACCGGTGCCCTGCTGGTGGCCTGGGCAAGCGCCCCGACGGGCTGGCGCGCATCACCCGGTTCCGCCCGAACCAGCACGCCCAATCCAGTGGCCTATGGACCCCATGCCCCTGTTTAAAAAAAGGGATTTAGAAATAAATTAAAAAATAATAATTAATTAGTTAAATGATTAATTAACTTAATTAACTGTGTTAGTTAACTAATTAAACCTAATTAACCTGCTAATAAAACTAACTACTGTTAATTAGGATAACAGTCAATGTCGAATGGGCCCCACGCGTCAGTTGACCCAGTCAACGGTCAATGTTGACCGCTGACATCATACTGACGTCATGCTGACGCAGTATACATATTTTGATTTAAATTAATTATTTTAATCCCAAAAAATGTTTAAAATCTTTAGAAAATCATAGAAAATAATCCGTAGCTCGGATGAAATTACTTTGTACATAACAGTTGCTCAGAACAACGAGACGAATCCAAATACGCAGTCCGTTCATCCGCCGCACGTCCCTAGCATAGTGAACATGCAACAATTCACCTCCGTTTCATCTGCCCAAAAACGTCAAACACCGGGAATACTTTCCCGGATGTTTTCCCCTTCGTCGGTATCACCTATCCCTACGTTAGGTCACCCCTAGCACCGCGTATTGCCATGCTATGCTTTGTGTTGCTTTGTTTGCTCTATTATTTATTTGTCTTCCCCCTCAATTACTTCTTTCCGGTAGACCTCGAGACTGCCGTCGATACCCCCGTGATCAACTACATCGACGACGACCACTCCTTCTTGCCAGAGCAACCAGGCAAGCCCCCCCTGATCAACCTAATATCGCATATTCTTCTCTCTACTACTTGCATTAGAGTAGTGTAGCATGTTACTGCTTTCGGTTAATCCTATTCTGATGCATAGCTTGCCATTGTTGCTACAGTTGTTACCCTTACCTGCAATCCTAAATGCTTAGTATAGGATGCTAGTTTTCCATCAGTGGCCCTTCATTCTTGTCCATCTGCCATGCTATACTATCGGGCTGTGATCACTTGGGAGGTGATCACGGGTATATATACTATACATATTACAAATGATACATGTTGTGACTAAAGTCGGGTCGGCTCGTTGAGTACCTGCAAGTGATTCGGATATGGGGGCTGAAGGGGCAGGTGGTTCCATCCAGGTAGTGGTGGGCCTGGGTTCCTGACGGCCCCCGACTGTTACTTTGTGGTGGAGCGACAGGGCAGGTGGAGACCACCTAGGTGAGAGGTGGGCCTGGCCCTGGTCGACGTTCGCGGATACTTCAATTAACATGCTTAACGAGATCTTGGTATTTGATTTGAGTCTGGCCACTGGCCTATACGCACTAACCAACTACACGGGAATTGTTATGGGCACTCGACTTCGTGGTATCAGCCGAAGCCTTCTTGACGTCAGCGACTGAGCGGCACGCGCCGGATTGGACTGGAACGCCTGCGCTTGTATTCGGGAGGCTAGGTATGTTTCCAGCCGCGTTGGCAATGTGCAGGTATGCAATGGGCGATGGGCCCAGACCCCTGCGCCATAGGATTTAGACCGGCATGCTGACCTCTCTGTTGTGCCTAGGTAGGGCTGCGACGTGTTGATCTTCCAAGGCCGGGCATGACCCAGGAAAGTGTGTCCGGCCAAACGGGATCGAGCATGTTGGGAAATGTGCTGCACCCCTGCAGGGAAGTTTATCTATTCGAATAGGCGTGTGCTTCGGTAAAAGTACAACCCGGAGTTGTACGTCGACCTTATGACAACTAGAACCAGATACTTAATAAAACACACCATTTCAAGTGCCAGATACAACCCGGTGACCGCTCTTTCACAGGGCGACGAGGAGAGGATCGCCGGGTAGGATTATGCTATACGATGATACTTGGTGAACTTACCATCTATTCTCTTCTACTGCTTCAAGATGGAGGCTGCCAGAAGCATAGTCTTCGATAGGACTATCTATCCCCCTCTTATTCTGGCATTCTGCAGTTCAGTCCACAGATACTACCCATTTCATTGATACCAATGCATATGTAGTGTAGATCCTTGCTTGCGAGTACTTTGGATGAGTACGTACTCACGGTTGCTTTCCTACTTCTTTTTCCCCTTTTCCCGGTTACTGCGATCATATGATGGAGTCCAGGAGCTAGAGGATCCCGAGGATGGTTCTATGCGGAGTTCGACTTTGAGGAGTAGTTAGGAGGTCCCAGGCAGGAGGCCTTGCCTTTTTCTCGTTGCTACTTTTGTGCTAGCCTTCTTAAGGAAAATTTGTTTAACTTATGTCTGTACTAAGATATTATTGCTTCCACTCACTCTTATGCATTCCAGCTTATGTATTCGAGCCCTCGAGGCCCCTGGCTTGTAACATAAAGCTTGCATTATTTTATTTTGTGTCTAGAGTTGTGTTCTGATATCTTCCCATGAGTCCTTGATCTTGATCGTACACATTCGCGTGTATGATTAGTGTACGGTCAAATTGGGGGCGTCACAATCTACTACTATTAGTCCACCCATCGACTGCTATCCAGCATGCATCTAGAGTATTAAGTTCATAAAGAACAGAGTAATGCATTAAGCAAGATGACATGATGTAGAGGAATTAACTCAAGTAATATGATGAAAACCCCATCTTTTTATCCTCGATGGCAACAATACAATGCGTGCCTTTCTGCCCCTACTGTCACTTGGAAAGGACACCGCAAGATTGAACCCAAAGCTAAGCACTTCTCCCATTGCAAGAAAACAATCAAGTTGGCCAAACCAAACTGATAGTTTGAAGATTATTACAAAGATATCAAATCATGCATAAAAGAATTCAGAGGAGATTCAAATAATATTCATAGATAAGTTGATCATGAATCCACAATTCATCGGATCTCGTCAAACACACCGCAAAAGAGTATTACATCGAATAGATCTCCAAGAACATCGAGGAAAACATGGTATTGAGAATCAAAGAGAGAGAGAGAAGAAGCCATCTAGCTACTAGCTATGGACCCGTAGGTCTGAAATAAACTACTCACGCTTCATCGGAAGGGCAATAGAGTTGATGTAGAAGCCCTCCATGATCGAATCCCTCTTTGGCAGGACATCGGAAAAGGCCCCTAGATGGGATCTCACGGGTACAGAAGGTTGTGGCAGTGGAAAAGTGTTTTGGTGGCTTGTTCTGGTGGTTTAGGGATATAAGAGTATATATATGCGAAAGAATGAGGTCAGTGGAGTCATGAGGGGCCCACAAGGGTGGGGGGTGCCCTCCGTCCTTGTGGCCGCCTTGTGGCTCTTCTGACTTCATCTCCAAGTCTCCTAGTTGTCTTCTGGTCCAAGAAAAATCATCCTGAAGGTTTTATTCCGTTTGGACTCCGTTTGATATTCCTTTTCTGCGAAACTCAAAAACAGGGAAAAACAGGAACTGACACTGGACTCTAGGTTAATAGGTTAGTCCCAAAAATAACATAAAATAACATATTAATGCATATAAAACATCCAAAATAGATAATATAATAGCATGGAACAATAAAAAATTATAGATATGTTGGAGACGTATCAGTGTGCTTTATTTTTTTAAGAAATTCTCTCTTGCTTCACTTAAATTATTTTGAGAGAAGAAATTTTTTATGCTGATGTTCTTCACTTAGATTTGTTGAGCTATCAAAAGCAACATGCGAAATTAGTCCCAAAGTGATGGATATTCAAGAGGGATATAATAAAAACTTTCATGAAGATCATTGGACAAAATAAACTTTATTCCTTGTAATAGTTTTGCGATATGATGATATAATATGTGAGTCATGTTGAAGAGTAATTATGCTTTAGTAAGAATATTGGTGTTAAGGTTTGTGATTCCCTATGCAAGCATGAAAATCAATAGTTATGTAATGAAATTACATCCTACTTGTGGTGCATTATTCGGTGTTAGTTATGCTTAATGCTCGCTTATGAGATTTTTCGTTTCTTGGTTGGATGCTTCTCAATCTTTTGCTAGCCTTCATTTGCACTAAGTATGATCACTACTTGTGCATCCAAAATCATCTAAACCAGTTTTGCCATATGAGTCCACTATACCTACCTATATGTGGTATTCATTTGCCATTCTAAGCAAATTTGTATGTGCCATCTCTAATTTTCAAAATAAACTTCTCTTTTGTGTGCTCGTACCGCTCATGAAATGGTAGGGGGTGGATGATATATTTCCATGCTATATGTGTTATTCTCAAGATGAGTGTTTATTCACTTGTCATTGCAGGAGAGTGTGACAAGGGTATTAGGGATGCCCAGTCCCGAAATGAAAAATGAATTTACATTATGTTGTCAAATAATAAATTCCTTGGAAAGTGTTGGCATGGAAGGCACCCGTGGATACGGTCAGCCATGGGAAGTGATAGTATGGTGGGAAAAGGAATAAACATTATTTTCTGTTTGGGAACCACCTATGATATATCTAGCATGGAAAGTATTGGGAACTACTCGATCGTTTTTGTTGACAGGAAAAGCGTGCCACCCAAAATGTTTTATCTCTATCTTTTTTACTTTGAGGTCTGGCACCTCTACAAATCCCTACTTCCCTCCACAAAGGGCCTCTCTTTTACTTTATGCAATTTTATTTTTATTTGAATCTCCATCTTCTCTTATAAAGCACCAACTAAGGGGCACTATGATCGTACTTGGGCATTGTGTGTAGCTAATATGCGAGTGTGTTTCATGAATGGATCAATGATTGAGCATAATGGGCTAGGGATAACTTGCTTTAGTGTTGATATTTTGAAAGACATGGTTGCTCATAGATATGTTTGAGTATTGAAATCTTCATGTCAAAACTAGACTATTTCTTTGAATCATATAAAAGTCCAAATGTCCATGATACAAAGAAAACGATATGTGATGAACATGATAGGCAACATTCCACATCAAAAATTCTGTTTTTATCATTTACCTACTCGAGGAAGAGCAGGAATTAAGCTTGGGGATGCTGATACGTCTCCAAGGTATCTATAATTTTTTATTGTTCCATGCTGTTATATTATCATCCTTGGATGTTTTGTAATCATTTTATAGCAACTTTATATCAGTTTTTGGGACTAACCTATTGACATAGTGCCCAGTGTCAGTTGCTGTTGTTTGCTTGTTTTTTACTTTGCGGAAAATCAATACCAAATGGAGTCCAAATGCAGAGAAACTTGTTGGAGATTTTTTGGGCCAGAAGACACAAGATGGGCCAAAGAAGTATCAGAGGGGTGCAACAAGGGGGGCACAACCCACCTGGGCGTGCCTGGGCCAAGCACGCCCTGGTGGGTTGTGCCCACCTCGGTGGACTCCCGCACCACCTCTTTGCTCTATAAATACCCCAATATTCCAGAAACCCTAGGGGAGTCAACGAAAATCAATTCCACCGCCACAAGTTCCAGAAACCACATATCCAATCTAGACACCATCACAGAGGGGTTCATCATCCTCATTGGTGCCTCTCCGATGATGCGTGTGTAGTTCATTATAGACCTACGGGTTCGTAGTTAGTAGCTAGATGGCTTTGTCTCTCTCTTTTGATTCTCAATACAATGGTCTCTTGGAAATCTATTTGATGTAACTCTTTTTGCAGTGTGTTTGACGGGATCCGATGAACTTTGAGTTTATGACCAAATCTATGTTTTATCCATGAAAGTTATGTAACACCCATGATGCGGCTATATCTCCCACGTGTCGGAGCACGACTTAGAGGCATAACCGCATAGTAGGCATGTCGCAAGAGGGGGTAATCTTTACACATCCCATGTACTGAAGAAGAAAGGGATAAAGAGTTGGCTTATAATCGCCACTTCACACAATACATAAATATAGCATTACATCATCCAGAATACAATCAAGGTCCGACTACGGAACAAAAATAATAGAAGACAACCCCTAATGCTAGATCCCTGATCGCCCCGACTGGGCTCCACTACTGATCAACTAGAACGAAACAACACAACGAACACGATCTTCATCGAGCTCCCACTTGAGCTCAGTTGCGTCATCTGCATTGGTATCATCGGCACCTGCAACTGTTTGGAAGTATCTGTGAGTCACGAGGACTCAACAATCTCACACCCGCGAGATCAAGACTATTTATGCTTATGGGTAGGAAAGGGTAGTGAGGTGGAGCTGCAGCAAGCACTAGCATATATGGTGGCTAACTTACGCAAATGAGAGCGAGAAGAGAAGCAAAGCACGGTCGTGAACTAGAAGTGATCAAGAAGTGATCAAGAAGTGATCCTGAAACTACTTACGTTCAATCATAACACAAGAACCGTGTTCACCTCCCGGACTCCGCCGAGAAGAGACCATCACGGCTACACACACTGTTGATGCATTTTAATTAAATTAAGTGTCAAGTTCTCTACAACCGGATATTAACAAATTCCCATCTGCCCATAACCGCGGGCACGGCTTTCGAAAGTTCAAAACCCTACAGGGGTGTCCCAACTTAGCCCATCACAAGCTCTCACGGTCAATGAAGGACATTCCTTCTCCCAGGAAGACCCGATCAGACTCGAAATCCCAGTTACAAGACATTTCGACAATGGTAAAACAATACCAGCAAAGCTTCCCGGATGTGCCGACAAATCCTGATAGGAGCTGCACATATCTCGTTCTCAGGGCACACCGGATTGTCCAAACTTCCGGTAGGCCAACCCAGAGTTGCCCCTGGTGGCCATCGGCAACTGACAGGTTGGACCAACACTCAGAGGAGCACTGGCCCCGGGGGGGGGGGGGGGGAAAAAAAC
>NW_024115333.1:0-5599 GCF_003073215.2 Triticum urartu
AACTGCCGCGCGTCGCGGGCCAGCACCCCCGGCGCCAGCCACACGTACGTGCCCTTCGGGAGGCGGTACCCGGCGATCTCCACCTCCTCCGAGGTCTCCCTGGCGATCAGCGGCGACACCAGGTGGAACCTCATGGCCTCCTTGATCACCAGGTCCAGGTACGGGAACCGGCCCTGGAGGTCGTCGGCGTCGGGGGCCGCGCCGCCGAACGCGGGACAGGTCCATCTTGATGAACTCCATGGACCTCTTGTACTCCTCCAGGAACCCCCTCACGTCCTCGCCGCCGTCCGCAGCGGCGACCTTCTTGCAGAGGCCGAAGTCGATGCCGAAGGCCGTCCTGCCGATGATGTCGATGGCCATGCGCAGCGAGAGCTGGCAGAAGGGGACGCAGTCCTGGTCCGGGCAGGCGGCGACGCTGTCCACCAGCGCGTTCACGTAGGGCTGCATCGTCGGGACGAGGCCGGCGAGCCTGGCCGGCTGGTAGAGCGGGACCACCGTGTTCCTCATGGAGGACCACGTGGAGTCCCGGGTGAGGAAGAGCGCGTCCTGGTGCAGCGACCCCACCGTCGGCGGCGGGGTGCTCCGGTTGCGGATGTCCTTGAACTTCTTGATGCCCCCCTCCTTGCACAGCTCCGCGTTCGCCACGATCACCAGCGGCTGCCTCCCCATGTGAAACCTGCACCGATCGAGCATCACGTCCATGTTTTGGAACGCCATTACTACATGGCACCAGAAGATGGATACAACATTGCTACCTGAAGATGGGGCCGTGCTCCTTGGCGATGGCGCGGAAGACGTCTGGGCCGTCGTTGGCGAGGAGATGGAGATGGCCGAGGGGAAACCTGGTTGGAGGCCCCGGGACCCTCCTGAGGGCCCAGAATGGCACGTAGAAGTAGACCAGAAACGCGACGATCACGGCCGCAGAAGACATGAGGAGCAGAGCGGGCGCGCTCGTGCCGTGTGCGGCGGCATGGCCTGCGGTTTCCAGAGCAATGGAGCAGTTGGTGGCTTCCATGGAGATGGAGGAGGAAGGAGGAGCTAGGAGCTGTGGCTGCTGCTTATCAGTGTTCGGTCTGGTCTCTGCATTGGCTCGTGTTGCTCGTGCCTGCCGGTTTATAAAGCAGCGTTCGTCGTCGACGTTGCTGTCTTCAGTGTCGTCTTGGTCAGATGTTGTCTGTGGCTCCCCACAAGTAAATCAAAATAAATCATGATGTCTGTGGCAGCAGGGGTGTCTCTGCCTCTCTGCCAGGTTTCGCGGCGTCGTGCAGTCTCGATTGAATTGCTTCGACAAAGCAGTGTGTTGGTTTTGGTCTCGGCTGGCCGATGCCGTTCGACTTTGCCCACGGTGCTCTTTGCTGTGTTGTGTTTCCCCCCTTTGTTTCTCTATGCTATGTGTGCTGTTGGTGTATACATTTTTTGCTTTTATCTCTTCTCCGGTGCCTCATATAGCCCAGCTCTTATTAAAACTCATAGTTGTTGGTTGTTATAAAGAAGGATACAAAGAAAACTCAGGGGTAAATTAAACCTGGTTAGAGCATCTCCAACGGTCATCCGTAAATTTTCTTTCGCATTTGTCCGCGGACACGGATACGGGAGACCGTCATCCAATCATAGTTGCATACATCCAGACATCTAGGCTCCCTCATTTTTTAAAGTCCGCACAATCAAATAGCGCGCATGCAACACTAATTCAAATTTTGAAAAGTTTAAATATTACTTTCTCTGTTCCTTTTTAGTTTGCGTATAAGATTTGGTCAAAGTCAAACTTTGTGAAGTTTGACCAACTTTATAGAAAAAAATATCAACATCTACAATATTAAAGCTATATCGTATTAAAATTAATTTCATGATGCATCTAACAATATTGATTTCATATTGTGAATCTCGATATTATTTTCTATAAACTTAGTCAAAGTTAACAAAGTTTGACTTTGACCAAACCTTATCATGGAGTACATGCCAACATTGTTGTCCCCTTAAACCACCTACTGATACTCAATCAGATCTTCGTTCAGCTGCTCGTGAGTTGGTCGCTGCCGATTTTGTTGATGCATTTGAATAAACTCTTTAAATGTGGTCGGAATCTAGTCTGGAAGTTGGATAGGATCACCCATATGTTCTCAAATTCTAGAGCGGCGGCAGCATCATCACCCTCATCCTCAACTCATGTTGTGCATGATCACACAATATGTCAGCACCTTCCACAAGGTCTCCGGATCCCATTGTTTAGTAGGTCCACAAACAACTGCAAAATGGGCCTACGGTATTCCAAATGCACTCTCGACATCCTTTCTAACTGCTTCTTGTCATTGGACAAAGTGAGCCTTTTTCTGGCTAACTGGGTTAGAGATGATGTTGACAAAGGTAGCCCACGGAGGATAGATACCATCAACCAGATAGTAGCCCATCTTGTACTCATGTCCATTAACAGTATTGTGGCAAGGAGGAGCTTTTCCTCCAGCCAGCCTCACAAACAATGGTAATCACTGCAGCACATTGATGTCATTGTGAGACCCGGACATGCTAAAGAAAGCGTGCCAAATCCAAAGATCTTGTAATGCAACTGCTTCAAAAATGATGGTGGGCTTCTTAACGTGACCCTAATATTGCCCTTGTAAAGCCTTTGGACAGTTCTTCCATTTTCAATGCATGTAGTCAAGAGACTGGCCATCCTCTTGCTTCTGAGATTGCCAAGAGCCTCTTGGTGTCTGCCACAGTTGGTTCTCTCAGGTACTGAGGTCCGAACACCTCGACCACGGCAGTTGCAAACTTGACCATGGCATCTCCGCCTGTGCTCTCAAACACCCGTTGGTACTCGTCCCATGAATCAACGACGGTGCCATATGAAAGCATCTGTAGTGCACTCGTGCACTTCTGATAGCCAGAGAAGCCAATCACTCTCATGACATCCTTCTTGAAGACGAAGTAGTAATCATAAGACCGGACACCATGGTACAAACGATCGAAGACAGTCTTGCGGATCTGAAAACACCAACGAAAATGGTGAGTGAAGAGCGCATCCAAGGCAAAGTAGTCGGTCATCAGTGTCAAATGGCCACGCACCCTATTGCATTTGAGCACTCGCTGACCCTTGACCGAACCCTTGAAATTGAGAACATGCTCCCCTGCACGCTCTGTGTCTTAAAGGACCACCTATAACATCGCCGTATCATCCTAGTACTCCTCCTCGTCGGACGACTCAACATACGTATATATGCTCCAAATCGAAATCCATTGCTAGAAAGGAAAATTTGTTTTTAGCTCCGGTAATTCATCGACCAGTTGCCGGGAATGGTCAGTATAGAAGTAGCGGATGGTACCTGGCGGGGCGGTCGGAGGATAGGGGTTGAACTGAAGGAAATATGCCCTAGAGGCAATAATAAAGTTGTTATTTATATTTCCTTATATCATGATAAATGTTTATTATTCATGCTAGAATTGTATTAACTGGAAACTTAGTACATGTGTGAATACATAGACAAACAGAGTGTCACTAGTATGCCTCTACTTGACTAGCTCGTTGAATCAATGATGGTTATGTTTCCTGACCATAGACATGAGTTGTCATTTGATTAATGGGATCACATCATTAGAGAATGATGTGATTGACTTGAACCATCCGTTAGCTTAGCACGACGATCGTTTAGTTTGTTGCTATTGCTTTCTCCATAACCTATACATATTCCTATGACTATGAGATCATGCAACTCCTGAATACCGTAGGAACACTTAGTGTGCTATGAAATGTCACAATGTAACTGGGTGACTATAAAGATGCTCTACAGGTGTCTCCGATGGTGTTTGTGAGTTGGCATAGATCGAGATTAGGATTTTCACTCAGAGTATCGGAGAGGTATCTCTGGCCCCTCTCGGTAATGCACATCACTATAAGCCTTGCAAGCAATATGACTAATGAGTTAGTTGCGGGATGATGCATTACAGAACGAGTAAAGAGACTTGTCGGTAACGAGATTGAAATAGGTATTGAGATACCGACGATCGAATCTCGGGCAAGTAACATGCCGATGACAAAGGGAACAACGTATGTTGTTGTGCGGTTTGACCGATGAAGATCTTTGTAGAATATGTAGGAACCAATATGAGCATCCAGCTTCCGCTATCGGTTATTGATCGGAGATGATTCTCGGTCATATCTACATAGTTCTCGAACCCGTAGGGTCCGCATGCTTAACGTTCGGTGACGATCGGTATTATGAGTTTATGTGTTTTGATGTATCGAAGGCAGTTCGGAGTCCCGGATATGATCATGGACATGATGAGGAGTCTCAAAATGGCCGAGACGTAAAGATCGATATATTGGAAGCCTATGTTTGGACATCGGAATGGTTCCGAATGAGTTCTGGCATTTTCTGGAGTACCGGGAGGTTACCGGAACCCCCCGGGGAGTATATGGGCCTTATTGGGCCTTAGTGGAACAGAGGAGAGGAAGGAAAAAGGTGGGAGGCGCGCCCCCCTAGCCCAATCCGAATTGGGTGGGGGCCGCTCCCCCTTTCCTTCCCTCTCTCCTCCCCATCCTTCTCTTCTACTCCTACTACTTGGAAGGGGGGATCCTACTCCCGGTGGGAGTAGGACTCCCCTAGGGTGCGCCATAGAGGGCCGACCCTCCCCCTTCTCCACTCCTTTATATACGGGGGAGGGGGCACCCCATAGACACACAAGTTGATCATTGTCTTAGCCGTGTGCGGTGCCCCCTCCACCATAATCCACCTCGGTCATATCATCGTAGTGCTTAGGCGAAGCCCTGCGCCAGTAGCTTCATCATCACCGTCATCACGCCGTCGTGCTGACGAAGCTCTCCATCGACACTCACCTGGATTGAGAGTTCATGGGACGTCACCGAGCTGAACGTGTGCAGATCACAGAGGTGCCGTACTTTCGGTACTAGGATCGGTCGGATCGTGAAGACGTACGACTACATCAATCGCGTTGTCATAACGCTTCCACTTACGGTCTACGAGGGTACGTGGACAACACTCTTCCCTCTCGTTGCTATGCATCACCATGATAGATCTTGCGTGTGCGTAGGATTTTTTTTGAAATTACTGCGTTCCCCAACAGTGGCATCCGAGCCAGGTCTAAGCGTAGATGTTATATGCACGAGTAGAATACAAAGGAGTTGTGGGCGTGGGTATATACATATTGCTTGCCGTCACTAGTTGATTCTTGATTCAGCGGTATTGTTGGATGAAGCGGCCCAGACCGACATTACGCATATGCTTACGCGAGACGGGTTTTACCGACATGCCTCGCACACAGGTGGCTGGTAGGTGTCAGTTTATCAAACTTTAGTTGAATCAGATTCAACGAACATGGTTCTTTCTGAAGATCAAAAAGCAATCACTATACCGCGTTGTGGTTTTTGATGGTCTAACTTATTTTTGCAGGGCATGTTGTGATGTGATATGGTCAAGACATGATGCTAAATTTTTATTGTATGAGATGATCATGTTTTGTAACAGAGTTATCTGCAACTGGCAGGAGCCATATGGTTGTCGCTTTATTGTATGAAATGCAATCGCCATGTAATTGTTTTACTTGATCACTAAGCGGTAGCGATAGTCGTAGAAGCAATAGTTGG
>NW_024115334.1:0-12964 GCF_003073215.2 Triticum urartu
TGTGGTTTGTGGTTTTGTGTGGGCTAGATGTTTAGGGAAGAGGTGGCTCTGATGACCATGTTAGTTTGGGAAGCGTTCCTACTCCTCGATGAGAAGCCGCGTATGGTTTATATTAATGTGCGGCAAAACAGCCATGCCTTGGCTTACAAGCAAGAGGAGACCGATCACATGCGATCAGGTCGTTACGAGAGAATCTCCTGGACAGCTACGAGAGAGGGAGATAGAAGATATGTCAGTTGAGATTACAAGTAGAGATAAACGTAAATTCTAACAGCACTCACCCTAATGTACTAGTTGAGTTCCAAAGATCCGGGAAGAGGAACGGTGATGTGGAGCTGCTAGAGGTACAACATATGCGAGGTCACATAGTTCTGGATTTGGAGACGAAGGAGATGCATACCCATAGTGGGAGGTCCTTGTTGATGGAGATCGACCATGAAAGTTCTCTGATAGGAATTAAGTTGTAGAAACCAAGTAAGGTAGCCAAAATATATATATTTGTTGCAGTAAGTAAGGTAGGACAAAAAAATATCACGTAGAAACTAAGCCTTCACAAAAATTAAGCTGCCATATACTCCCTCTGTTCCAAAATATAAAAACGTTTTTCACATTAGTATAGTGTCAAAAACATTCTTATATTATGGGATAGAGGAAGCATATATTTGTTGTGATCGATCATTGAGTTGGGATGTCTCACGGGATGAAGACTTTTAACTACTCCCTTCGTTCCGAATTACTTGTCTTAGATTTGTCTAGATACGTAGGTATCTAGCATTAAAATAAGTCTAGATACATCCGTATCTAGACAAATTCAAGACAAGTAATTCGGAACGGAGGGAGTACATGCTTGGGCCTGCGTATTTTTTCGAAAAGGAGGAATACCCCCGGCCTCTGCATCTGGACGATGCATACGGCCACTTATTATAACACAAGACCTTACAAAGTCGTACAACAGTAAGACCAAAGCCACCATCTTCGCAACCTCTGTCGCTACTCCTATCTAACTGATGAAGGGGCGCTGATGGTCTGGGCGTAATACCAAACAGACCTCGCAGCCAAACCTAACATCTGAGACCTGAGGTCCCAACCAGGACTCCTTCCGGGTATGGGCACCACCGGGCTTGGGCCTGCGTATATCACCGATAAATTTGTGTACGTCCCACACGGTGCCTACCTGGTCGATATTGGAAATGTTTTTTTATAGTATCAGAAAGATGTGTACGTAAGCTCAAAAAAAGAAAAAAGATGTGTATGTTGTTCAGATATAAGATGGAAAATCCTATACGATGCACGATGGGTCAAGTTGTAGAGGCTTCGCACAGGCTTCACGAGCGAGCGACGCGATCCGGGCTGGCCGATCCCGATTTTGGGAACCATAAACAGCCATGCCTTGGCTTACAAGCAAGAGGAGACCGATCACATGTGATCAGGTCGTTACGAGAGAATCTCCTGGACAGCTACGAGAGAGGGAGATAGAAGATATGTCAGTTGAGATTACAAGTAGAGATAAACGTAAATTCTAACAGCACTCACCCTAATGTACTAGTTGAGTTCCAAAGATCCGGGAAGAGGAACGGTGATGTGGAGCTGCTAGAGGTACAACATATGCGAGGTCACATAGTTCTGGATTTGGAGACGAAGGAGATGCATACCCATAGTGGGAGGTCCTTGTTGATGGAGATCGACCATGAAAGTTCTCTGATAGGAATTAAGTTGTAGAAACCAAGTAAGGTAGCCAAAATATATATATTTGTTGCAGTAAGTAAGGTAGGACAAAAAAATATCACGTAGAAACTAAGCCTTCACAAAAATTAAGCTGCCATATACTCCCTCTGTTCCAAAATATAAAAACGTTTTTCACATTAGTATAGTGTCAAAACCATTCTTCTATTATGGGATAGAGGAAGCATATATTTGTTGTGATCGATCATTGAGTTGGGATGTCTCACGGGATGAAGACTTTTAACTACTCCCTTCGTTCCGAATTACTTGTCTTAGATTTGTCTAGATACGTAGGTATCTAGCATTAAAATAAGTCTAGATACATCCGTATCTAGACAAATTCAAGACAAGTAATTCGGAACGGAGGGAGTACATGCTTGGGCCTGCGTATTTTTTCGAAAAGGAGGAATACCCCCGGCCTCTGCATCTGGACGATGCATACGGCCACTTTATTGATTATAACACAAGACCTTACAAAGTCGTACAACAGTAAGACCAAAGCCACCATCTTCGCAACCTCTGTCGCTACTCCTATCTAACTGATGAAGGGGCGCTGATGGTCTGGGCGTAATACCAAACAGACCTCGCAGCCAAACCTAACATCTGAGACCTGAGGTCCCAACCAGGACTCCTTCCGGGTATGGGCACCACCGGGCTTGGGCCTGCGTATATCACCGATAAATTTGTGTACGTCCCACACGGTGCCTACCTGGTCGATATTGGAAATGTTTTTTTATAGTATCAGAAAGATGTGTACGTAAGCTCAAAAAAAGAAAAAAGATGTGTATGTTGTTCAGATATAAGATGGAAAATCCTATACGATGCACGATGGGTCAAGTTGTAGAGGCTTCGCACAGGCTTCACGAGCGAGCGACGCGATCCGGGCTGGCCGATCCCGATTTTGGGAACCATCCAGCCGGGTTTTTTCCGGTTTCAGGAACTTTCTATTTCTATTTCTTTTCTGTTTTTTTCTTTTTCTATTTCTTTTCTGTTTTTTTCTTTTTCTCCTTTTTCGCTTTTTTATTTCTTATTTCTTTTTTTTCCTTTTTCCTACTATCTTTTAAATGTTTGTGTTTTTCAAAAATTGTTCACTAATTTCAAAATATGAGTGTGTTTCCAAAAATCAATCATGTATTCTAATTTATTCGGGAGTTTCAAAAAATGATCATGTTTGCAAAAAATGTTAATGTTCCCAAAATGTCCCCGTTTTAGAAAATTGTTCACAAATTAAAAAAGTACTCGTTTTTCAGTTCTATTCAGTGAGTTTCAAAAAAAAATCCGTTATAAAAAATGTGCATGGTTCAAAAAGTTGGTCACGTTTTCAAAAAAAATAATACATTCAAAAAATGATCCCTTTTTAAAATATATTCATATAATAAATAATCACAATTTGTTCACAAAATTTGGAAAGTGTCTGAGTTTCATGAAACATTCATAGTTTTGAAAACAAATATTTTTTGTAAACATGAACTGTTCCCAAAATTTGGAAAGCGTCTGAGTTTCATGAAAATTCATAGTTTTCAAAAATTGTTCGCAAATTTCCAAAAATGCTTGTGTTTCCCAAACTGTTCACAAGTTCAAAATGGTTTGTGAGCTATAAAATTTGTTCACGTTTGCAAAACAATTTTCACGATATTTAAATTTGTTCAGGAATTCAAATAATGTTCTTGAAAAAATGGGTTCCTGTTAAAATTTATTCACGAATTAAAAACTTTTCATGTTTTCAAAATTTGTTCACAAATTTATATATTTGCATTTTCAAATTTGGTTTGTGAGTTTCAAAAAAAAGTTTCTGTTTAAAAAAATGTTCACGTTTTCAAGTGCTGTTCAGAATTTTAAACCTTATTCCCAGATTTAAAAAGTATTTTTTTAAAAAAATGTTGAGATTTTTTTAAAAACAATCATATTTGAAAAAGTGTCTGCATTTTCCAAAATATTCGTTTTTGAAAAAAAGTTTGTGTTTGAATTTTTGAAAGTTTCAGATTTGCCGCTGCCCTTAGTTCTTATAGTCTCGTGCTGATGTATAGCCAGTATCTGTTATTAACTCCCGTGGCTAACAACGCTCGCAACAGAAGATTAGATCTTGTGACAGAATCCAAGCGAGTGCTTTACCTTTTTGTGGATTTTAGCCCTACAGGGCCGAAGCTGGTATACAATGGCCTTCTCGCGGCACCTCTAATGGGCCAGCCCAGTTGCGCCTGCGCTTGTGTGTCGCGGCTCTGTTTGATACAAAATGCGTCAAATAGGAGGTCCCGATCAGCATGGCTAATTTGATTTAATCTCGATGGCTACATCATAGAGGCCCACATGTTCTTTTGTTGGTGAAGAAGAGTCTTCTTTCGTGGCAATAGTTCAAATGATGGATTTTCTTTTAGAACTAGTTCAGATGATGGATGTGTGCTGTATTTCGCATAGCATAGATACATTCATAGTGATTGACTAGTATCCAAAAGCACCTTCTGGAGGTAAAACTGGGCCAAGTGCAAACATTTTTTTAAATACATTTTTTCCAAATTTGCAAACATTTTTTGACAACACGATTATATTTCCAAATTTACAATTCTTTTTTTGAAAAACTATAATATATTTTGTGTTTTATAAGGTTATAAAAAGAAAGAGAAAAATAAAAGTAAAACCGAAATAAAACAACCCAAAAAAATGAAAAAAGGTCAAAACCTTCTAGAAAGTTTCCTACCAATCAGGACGGATCCCCAAACCAGATATACTTTTATGAAAATAGAATCTGTCGCTTAAAATGGCATGGGAATTTATTTTTGCATCAAAATTATGGATATCTATTAATCAACTATAATCCAATTACAATATGCGAGTAGAGTTTTTCTTTTGAGAACAAAAGGAAAGTCCAAACATTTTTACAATTTTTTTGTTTAAGTATGAACACTTTTATATAGCTGTGAACATTGTTTGACAACACAATAATTTTTTATAACTGTAAACATTTTCAAAAATATTGAACACTTTTTGCAGTTCCGAAGATTTTTTTAAGTGCATTTTTTGCTTTTAGAATATAAAAAGAAAGGGAAAAATAGAAAACCTGAAATAAACCTTAGAAAAATGAAAAAAATCAAGAACATTCTAAACAATTTCAAAAGGTTAGGACGGTTCCCAAAATCGGAAGCTGTAGTAGGTTCGCCACCTAAAATGGGTCAGCCCGTTTACATCATTGGCTCTCCCTCGTCTGCGCCGAACGACAACTATTTGATGCTTAATGTGTCAAATAAGAATCACCATGATGCGCCGCCTTCTGCCTTCGCTGCCGGAGAATACCCAGCTACTCTGCCTCATGTGGCTGTTGTGTATGGAGGCAACACTCTAGATGAGGATCTGCCGCTCCCGGTGGTGGGGCGACAGAGAAGAACCCGGGCAGCCGCTCCACGAGGTGACAAGCCGGTAGATGGTGTAGTCACTGCAACATAGAAAACTGATGCTTGGGAGAATTTAGCCCTAAATAAAAGTTATACTTTTCTGAAAATAAAGAGGTTTAATTAATTTATTTCATGGTTTGTGAATTTATTGTTGCATCGAAATAGGGGAGCTTTATTAATCAACTATAATTCAATTACAATATGCGAGTAGAATTTCATTTTCAAAACAAAGAAATAAAAATGTTCCTTGCTTCAGGGACGCTTGTAGTTTCACTCAATTTGATGGGCCGCTTCCAGTAAGGCGCATGGGGCTCAATTTCATGGGCCGCCGCAGTAGAAACCTATTACCTCTCTCAAAAGAAATAAAAAAAATCACACGAGAGAGATCAGAAAAGAAGCTGCTTTGCTTTGTCAAATAATCTACTCCTCCATGGAAAAGGAAAAGAAGCTGCTTTGCTTGCTTCTCCACCTGATGCTTTACCCACCTCCGGCTGACAACGAGTACCCTGTGTGGCATTACTTCCCAAATCCCAATCCCTTCAGGCTCCAGGTCTTCGCCAGCACCGCCATCGCCCCCGCCGCCACCGTCTGCTGGTATTTGTCGCCGCCGACTGCTGTGCCGTGCAGTGCATCCCATCATTCTCAAAGGTTGGTGACGTAGTGTTGTGCTTGATGTAGTTAGTTAATGTTCAAGTTTTATTTCCTTGCCTCTGGCTGCTACTTTAAACTCACTTTAATTTCCTCTAATTGTAATCACAACGGAAGGCCAGCAAGTTGAACAATAATGGCGATGGTGTTGGATGCTTTTGCATCCTACATCGGGGACTACCTCAAGCAGGTGGTACAAGATGAGCTCGGAACGATGCTGGGCGTCTCCGGCGAGATCGACAAGTTGGGAGACAAGCTTCAAGACCTCAAGAACTTCCTCGCTGATGCTGATAGGAGGAATATCAGCGACGAGACTGTCCAGGTCTGGGTGGGGCAGCTCAAGCGCGCCATGTACGAAGCTGCTGACATCCTCGACCTCTGCCAGCTCAAGGCCATGGAGAAGCGTTGGCCATCCTCTGCAGAAGCTGGGTGTTGCAATCCCTTACTCTTTTGCATGCGGAATCCCTTCCATGCTCGTGAGATCGGCACCCGCATCAAGGCGCTCAACCAGAGGCTTGATAACATAAAGCAGCGCAGTGCTGCTTTCAACTTCATCAATCTTGGGTCCTATGAGGATTGTCATAGCAGCAATGTCCACATCTCTCGTCATGGCAATCCTAGCCGGGAGACATCTGGGGAGCTCAACCTGTCCAGTGTGGTTGGGGACAAGATCGAAGAAGACACAAGCGCACTGGTGGCCCAAATCACACGCTCTGGAAATGAGGTCAGCAACAACATTATGGTGGTCGCTATCGTAGGTGTTGGTGGGATTGGCAAGACCACCCTCGCCCAGAAGGTCTTTAATGACGAGGCCATCCAAGGTGACTTCAGCAAAAAGATATGGTTGAGTGTCAACCAGAACTTTAGTGAGGTTGAGCTGCTGAGAGGAGCCATCATTGAAGTCAGAGGAGACGCTCGGCCAGTTGGAAATGCAAAGGCCACGCTTCAACGAACCCTCAAGGAAGCCTTGATTGGCCACAAGACCTTCTTGATAATGGATGATGTTTGGAACTATAGAGCATGGGAGGATGTGCTCAAAGCGCCGTTAGTCAATGCTGCTGCTCCAGGCAGCCGTGTTCTCATCACTACTAGAGATGAAGGTGTAGCCCGAGGGGTGTCAGCTATATGGCCATACCACCACGTCGACACATTAGCACCCGACGATGCTTGGTTATTGTTCAAGACGCAGGTCTGTATGCAATTAAACATCAATATCTTTATCAAGCAAATAATCTCTCTACATTTACTTATTAATAGTATAAAGTAGTTCTTTTAGAGAAATGTTAGGATGCTTCCAAATTAATCAGGTGTGGTATAAATGGCTTATATGTACTACTACCTTAAGTGGCTGTCAATAACTTCACATGGCTAGTTTCTCTACCACCTTAATCTGATGTTACTTTGCTAGTGCCAAAAAAGCATTGTGCTAGACAAGGAAATATATCACTACAAAATTTTGTCAATTATGAATTTTAGGTGACGGGGAGATGGATAACTTCGTGTGACGAGTTTCTATCACAATGACGAGAGTACTGCAAAAATAAGGAAGATAATAAATATTATATGATTTTACTAAATCTGAGTGCAAGTTTCTATCACAATGACGAGAGTACTGCAAAAATATATTTCTTGGAATATATTGTTGTTGCCTAGGTATGAAGTAAAGTTTTAAATGGGCGTTGATTATGTGTCTGGCCACCGCTTTACTCTTTTATGACCAAACCACATGCTTAAGTGCACATTAAGCGCTAGGCATTTTGCTATCGCTTAGAGCCTGGCGCGCCTTTTTCTAATATTGGTATAAAATATGTATTTTATTTGTGGAATTCATATCGCAAATATTTGTATGTAGGAGCAAGATAGGTAAATGCATTTATGACATTTTTTGACATGTACATTCTGTGATTTGAATATTTACATTGTCAAACCTAGCATAATAAATGGACAGATAAATCAATTAGTATTCTTGTCTCTTAGAAGGTAAATTTGAGTGCCTTAAAGGAGCTTGGTTCATAATTAATTAACTGTAGCTGTCCCTTGTATTGCATGTTCGCAGGTACACTCAAGTGAGATAGATGAAGACCACATCAATATGCTAAAGGATATCGGACTGAAAATTATACAAAAATGTGGTTTCTTACCAGTTGCCATTAAAGTAATGGGAGGACTCTTGCGTGAAAGAGGGGGGCTACGGCATGACTGGCAGCAGGTTTTGGATGATTCTAAATGGTCAACAACTAAAATGCCCGATGAGCTCAACCACACGGTATACTTAAGCTATGTATATATGCCTTCCTACCTGAAGCAGTGCTTTCTGTACTACTCTCTTCTTCCTAAAAGTAGAATTTTTACTATGGATGAAGTTGTTGCAATGTGGATTAGTGAAGGATTTATTCATGGAAATTCTAATGATTTAGAAGAATTGGGAACAAATTACTACAAGGAGTTGATATCTAGGAACCTTATAGAGCCAGATAAAGCGTATGCTCATATATGGGTTTGCAGCATGCATGATGTTGTTCGCTCATTTGCTCAGTATATGACTAAAGATGAAGCACTCGTGGCTCAAGATGGAGACAATGATATTCTTTCTAAACTTAGTTCACAAAACTTTCTTCGGTTGTCCATAGAAGCTAACCAATCACAATCAGGTGAACTTGATTCAAAATCTCTACAGGTGCAGAAATCAATGAGAACATTGATCTCAACTATCCAGATTAAGATGAAGCCTGGTGATTTATTGGCTACTTTTTCTAGTTTGCGGACTCTGCATATGGAATCTTCAGATATGGCTGTATTGCTGGAATTGTTGCATCAACTCAAGCACCTGAGGTATCTAACACTAGTAAATGCGGATATATCTGTACTTCCAGGAAACATTGGCAAGATGAAACTGTTGCAATTCCTTGACCTTCGTGGATGTACAAGATTGGTGAATCTTCCTGATAGCATTGTGAAGCTTGGCCAGTTGAGGTTCCTTTCACTTCCCGAAGCATGTATGGTACCTAGAGGGTTTAGTGGTCTGACAAATATGAGGAGACTACGTATGTTTCGAGCCCACATGGATGGTGATTGGTGCAGTTTGGATGAGTTGGGTCCTGTTTCCCAACTCAGACTTCTTGGATTAACTGAATTAGAGAATGTATCTGCTACCTCGTTTGCTGCTAATGCTAGGCTCAGCGAGAAGATGCATCTTATCAGGCTACTCCTGCACTGCACCAGTAGATTGGGAGATGATGTGTTGGTCAAAGAGAAGGATGGTGTCTCTGAGGAAGAGCAACAACGAATTGAGAAGGTTTACGATAAGCTCTACCCTCCACCTGGTGTAGAAGTTCTTCAAATCAAGGGGTATTTTGGCCGGCAACTCCCGAGCTGGATGATGTCCACATCAGTGGTGCCCCTCAACAACTTGAAGACTATATTGTTTCATGATCTGGCTTGTTGCGCACAACTTCCCAATGGGTTGTGCCAGCTCCCCGGTCTGGAGGTTCTACAGGTCTCTCGTGCTCCATGCATCAAACATGTGGGGACTGGATTCTTGCATGCGGCAACAGCTTCATTTCCAAGGTTAAATGAAATGATCTTGTATGGAATGGTGGAATGGGAGGAGTGGGAGTGGGAGGAGAAAGTAAAAGCCATGCGCCGTTTGAAGAAGCTTGTGCTCAAAAAATGCAGACTGAGGCATGTTCCTCCAGGCCTTGCATCCAATGCAAGCTCATTGAAAATATTATGTCTACAACATGTCAAGTACCTCAGCTACATTGAGAGCTTTCCTTCTGTTGTTGAGCTTACAGTGAATGGATGCCCTGACCTGGAGAGGATCACCAATTTCCCCAATCTGCAGATGCTTACCATCGTGAACTGCCCAAAGTTGAAGGTGCTGGAGCAGATTGCTTCACTCGAGAGGCTGATCCTGGAGGATTACACCATGTTAAAACTCCCAGAATACATGCGAGACATAAAGCCAAGGCATTTCCAGCTATTCTGCAGGCTATGGTTGCTCTCTTCGATAGCCGCGGGACAATCTGGCACTGAGTGGGACAAGTTCAGCCAAGCGGAGCATGTCAAGGCATATGCACGTGATGGAGACAACTCAAGAAAATGGTATGTTTTGTACACGAGAGGAGACAACTGCAAGTTGGATTCAAATATTAGCAGCTCTACCATATTTGAAGGTACGGAAAATCAAACATATGTAGAAGCTTTGTCTTAAATTGTTTGAGCACTCTTTTTGCCAGTTTATAAATTCTTTTGATTTTATTTATGCTTTTTGTACCCTCCTATTGCATAAATTCCTAGTTTATACTGCATGCTGCTCGGATATATTCTGTACCCTCCTATTGCATGTTGCCTAGTGTTTGTCTTCTTACTTGTTCTTCTAGGTTTTCTTGAGTTTAATATATCTAGATAGTATCATTTAACTAGTTTTGTGTTTTTCTTTCCATCCAGAAACCTTATCATCTTCTATGGTGGATGCACAAGGATTTGACTCTCTGTACAAAATGAGAAGTACCTTCAGTTACGTCTGCAACTTCCTGACAGCATTGTGAAGCTTGGCCAGCTGAGGTTACTTTCACTTCCCGAAGCATGTACGGTACCTAGAGGGTTTAGTGGTCTGACAAATATGAGGAGACTATATATGTTTCGAGCCCACATGGATGGTGATTGGTGCAGTTTGGACGAGTTGGGGCCTCTTTCCCAACTTATAGGTCTTGGATTAATTGAATTGGAGAGTGTATCTGCTGCCTCGTTTGCTGCTAATGCTAGGCTCGACAAGAAGACGCATCTTATCATTCTACTCCTGCACTGCAGCAGTAAACTGGGAGACATCTCAGAGGAAGAGCAACAACGAATTGAGAAGGTTCTCGATAAGCTTTGCCCTCCACCTGGTGTGGAAAAACTTGAAATCAATGGGTATTTTGGCCGGCAACTCCCGAGCTGGATGATGTCCACATCAATGGTGCCCCTCAACAACTTGAAGACTATATTTTTTGATGATCTGGCTTGTTGCACGCAACTTCCCAATGGGTTGTGCCAGCTCCCCAATTTGCATTTTTTACTGGTCTCTCGTGCTCCATGCATCAAATATGGGGGACTGGATTCTTGCAGGCGACAGCAGCTTCATTTCCAAGGTTAAATGTATTGAAGTTGCTCAAGATGGTGGAATGGGAGGAGTGGGAGTGGGAGGAGCAAGTACAAGCCATGCGCCGTTTGGAGAAACTTGTGCTCATTAACAGGGCCGGGCCTATAGTTGTAGAAAGTGTGCAGCCCGCACAGGGCCCCTAATTTTTTGGGGCCCCAAAATTTGTATATAGGCCTAGTATTTTAAAAAAACTGTCATAACAGGCCCTGGGCCGCTAGGTGCTGGACGCAGTGGCGGCGTCAGGTTCTAGAGGGTGGGTATTCATTTTGGAGGAGGGTATTCATTTTGCCCAAGTCATCACTGTTTTGCAAAAAAAAATCGCTTGTTTTATATAAAATTTCAATGGTTTGTCAAAATCTTGGGTATTCAACCGAATACCCAAAAAGACCCCTGACGCCGCCCCTGGCTGGACGCTGCTGCTCATCTGCTCAATGAATGTTCCTTAAATAAAGGCAGCTTGATGCCTCGGTCGAGAAAGAAACGGGGTCATCGGTCACAAAGGAAAAAAAGAGATCGTGGACTAGATCAATCGCAAAACCGTAATAGCAGGTGCGGCGGCGTCGTTACAGGAAACGGGATCGTCTCCTTCGCGGCTTCGCCCCTCATGCCTAGCCTTCAATCGTATCGCCTCATGCCTTCAGCCCTCATCGTATAATCGTATAGATCGGCAAGCCGCAAGCAATTCATGCCTCTGCAGTTGTTGCCTTCCTCTCCTAAGTTCTAGACTCGTCGCCTCGTCGGATCAATCTCGCCTCGTCAGATCGACCGGCGACCGACTCCAGGTGCTTCACACCTTCAAGTGCTTCACACTTTCAAAACAGGTAGCCTGCCTCAAACGAGTCCTTTATAATTATTTTCGGCTCCTACTCCTAATTTCTAATTTCATAAATCCTAATTAACTTTTGACAGGGATCGTTAGAGATCGGTTCTTACCTCCTTGGTTAAACAACACAGTGTAGTATTATGCAAACGGGAGTTGAATAGGTATGCTTTTTTACATATCTAATTATTATGTAAGACACTATACCATATACTCCCTCCGTTATAATAGCTCATTAGTTCATTTTAGTAAAACAGGGCCCCATTTTTGAGTTCGCACAGGGCCCCGGAATTTACCGGCCCGGCCCTGCTCATTAATTGCAGACTGAGGCATGTTCCTCCAGGCCTTACCTCCAATGCAACCTATTTGAAAAAATTAGGTCTAGAACATGTCAAGCACCTCTGCTACATTGAGAGCTTTACTTCTATTGTTGACCTTAGAGTGATTGGATGCCCCGATCTGCAGAGGATCACCAATCTCCCCAATCTGCAGAAGCTTGCCATCGCCAACTGCCCAAAGTTGAAGGTGCTGGAGCGCATCACTTCACTCGAGAGGCTAGCCCTGGAGGATTACATCATGGAAAAACTGCCAGAATACATGAGAGATATAAAGCCAAGGTATTTGCAGTTATTCTGCAGGCTATGGTTGCTCTCTGCGGTAGCTGCGGGACAATCTGGCACTGAGTGGGAAAAGTTCAGCCAAGTGGAGCATGTCAAGGCATATGCAGGTGATGTAGACAACCAAAGAAAATGGTACGTTTTGTACACCAGAGGAGACAACTGCAAGTTGGATTCAAATATTAGCCACTCTACTGTGTTTGAAGGTAAAATTATATATACGAACTTTGCCTTAATTTGTTTGGGCGCTTTGACTCTGTTGGTTTATAAGTTCGTTTCATTTTATCCCCCGCCTTTCAACCATATATATGTGCTGCATGATGAATGGATATATTATGTACGGGACATGCAACTAATTAAGTTTTAGCCACACAGATGTACATATGGGTTGTTTAACTTATGGCTACCACTTATGGGCTGACCAACTTTGCATCCGCACATTAGTTTTGACGCTCTGTTCGTGCTGCGCCATCGCCCACCCTCTGAGTTCCATCGCCATCACAGCAGAGACACGTATCCACTACGCTAGGGCGCCTCCGCTCTGACGTGCACTGGCAAGGAGTGTTAGGATCGGGAAAAAAAGACTCTTTAGGGCAGCCGGCCAACACGGCCGGCGGACGAACCCTAG
>NW_024115335.1:0-10190 GCF_003073215.2 Triticum urartu
GAAAGTGAGCGCTTCGCGCGGCCCCCCCCCCCCCCCCCCCCCCGGGGGGGGGATAATGTACTTACTGCCAACTCAACAATTTTCTGTTTATTCTTGCAGGAGTTCATAGGTCCCTTTTGGTGCCTCCGGGCTGCTTTAGGTCCACTGGTGGAAACATATGTTTTACTTGATCGGTTACTGTTTCTTCAAGAGCAAGGAAGTGCAGTTGAAGCATCATTGTTCCCTCTGTTTGATCCTGCCATGTCTCCAAGGAATATGGCACTAGTTGCTTGGAAGTTAACGGAAGATCCTTTAGAACCAAGTCATGGTAATGCTTCTCATGCCTGAATACGTAGGTTGATGGAATGGTGTGTTGGGGCTGAAGAGTAAGACAGACTCTTCTAGTGTGGTAGAGCTTGTTCTTCCTTTAGATCTAGAGACAAACATTATCCTTATTGGCTAGTCAATGGGCATGGAAAGAAATATAGCTTCTGTGTAGTGATTTCTAGGAGGACATGTAGCAGTTCTTTTGTCCACCAACAGGCATGTGGTCTGCAAAACATGCACGTTTGTCTTGATCTTGAAATATATATATGAATCTAAACTCTGAAGTTGAACTTTGCTTTAAATCTATGACAAATATTTTCTTTTGGTGGTGCTGGGCAATATACCAACTGCTCCACTGCTCCTTTGCAAGCTGTAACCATGTGTATTGGCTACTTGCCTGATTTTCTAGTCTACTTGGGACATTGAATATTTTGCAGAATCTAATATTATCTATTCTCACTTTAAATAATATTGCAAATGCAGATATGGGAATGTACAAGAGATTGCCCTCGAGCAGTGTGCCTTTATCCAATAAATGCTAGGTCAACTTCTAGATCGATTCCATGGCCTTTCACTTTCAGCTCATGCTTGCCTGTTTCTTTGAAGTGAAATGATCACCAGACAAGTTGCTGTTGCCTTTTATATTGTCTGCAATATGTATGTAGTTATTTGGGCAAGGCTGACAAGTTGTCAGGGATTTCTTTTTGTTGATGTACCCCTTATCAAATAGATTTGCCCATCATTTCTATTACTATACTGTAGAGTGAAACAATCGTTATACTATCACATCTGCCTGAAAATAAGATTATCAAGTGGATCTTTTCTCAAATGAAAAATTCACCCCCTGCCTATCCTGTTACAGTTTGTAAACTAGTATTTGTCGTCATAGATAGTTAGATACGTAGGTTAAATGACTGATCATTTAGGCTGAGCTAGACAAATAAGCATTATATGCTGTAGGTTGCCTAACCACACTGACCATTTGTCTACAAAGTTACGTGTCGTTTCATAAAATATCGAATCCCGTTGGATCTTCGAATGTGATGTTACCAACATGGGCTTGACGAGGACCAGTGCAAGAGGTTGACTTGCGTTTATTAAGCATGTGCTACCACATGATCCCATCAGTGTGTTTGTGGTTTCAGGTTTTGCCATATCTTATCCACGCATGCCCGTGTGTCTGGCATGTGGTGCATTTTCAGTCCCTTTCGGTGCACCGACTTCACTGATCTTGCTTGTATGAGCTTTATTTAACGGACTTTTTAGCTCATTGAATTATTTATCTTCATCTTGTAATGAGTTTTAAAGACTCTCTGCAAGCTTAGCAACTTCTAGAATTGGCCTGGTTACAGTTATGCATGTCCATGTTGGCCAGTCCTTCCTATCATTATGCACCAACATAGTTTTATAGTTCAGAGGAAAGTGATGAAAGCACCAGTGTATTATATGCAAAGTGAGGGGTTGAAAACAACTCCTGGGTCACTGGTAGATAGATAAGATCTGTGCAAAACCTAACTGCTCGCTTCGTGGCAGCTCAATAGCAACAAACTTTCATTTGATAGATGAGAATTTGCACTGGAACTCAACTGTCAGAATTCAAGTTTGAGTTCATCTGTTTTGGCTGCATTACCTTTGCAACAACTGGCTGGTTTTACTTCCATGTGTCAATTCAAGCTTTCCTTACCAGGTCACTATGTGATCCTGAAGGTGAGAGAGCTATGCAGTATTCCCACTTGTTTTTGCCCCCCTTTTCCTTGTTCTCTGTGCAGGATTTGTTCGCCCATGGGCGTGAGAGTGACGCCGCCCTGTACTTCCGGCGATGCATCCGCGTCGACGTGGCCACCCAGAGCCGTCGCGACTCTTCCGTCCGCAGATCCTTATCCTGTTTTGTACACCCGGAGGTTCCCTGGAAGGCTGCCGGTCAATTCGCTCCGCTTTTCACTGATGCAGCCACCGTCTGAAAGGTAACGACAGCGCACCTCACTTGGACCCTGGAAGCTCACCTCTCTTTGTGCTTGCCAGCCAATGCGCTGCAGCAAGATCTTTGGTATCGCTGCAACACTGACCGGTGGGCGGACCGCTGTTTGTATCGCTGTAACACCGACCGGCGGGCGGAGCGCCGTTCCCCGCTGCGCAGCTGGCACAAGCCGATTGATTGATTGTTTGGTTTATGGTAAACTGAAAAGTTGATTTGAACTGGGTGCAGTGCAGCTGCGTGCGCGCGATGTTAGGCCGGCCGTGCGGAGCGGAGGAGATGAGATGAGGTATGTGGTGAGGTTGCTGCTGTTGCTGTCGCTGCCCATTTCCAAGGTCCCTTTCGCTTGGTGCGGAGCGGAGCATCAATTCCCCCATTTACTGCTGCGAGGACAATCATCTATCATTCACTCAAGCCTCTGTCAAGGAGCTTGTTTAGCATTTTGCCTTGTTGCATAATGCATATGGATGGATCCACGGCACATTAACGTTTCCGCATCAGCGTGCTGGATGCCATCTTGTCACAGCCTTTTGACAGGCTTGACTTCGTCTCCAAAGCCTGGCTGTGAACAACTTTTTCCTGTTCACTGATTGGTTACTTTGCCTTGGTGCCTCTGATCATAGGAGAAGATCTTGAAGAGGAATATGCCACTCCTGGAGAAAAAAAAAGTTCACCACCACCATGGGAAGATCATCATTCGAGGCCGAGGGGCAGGCACACGTGGTTCGGATGATCGGCGATCCGGACGGTGGACGGACGATCTTCTCTTCTCAGGGGATCGACGAGAGCGATCTCCGCCGCCCGTTCGGGGCCCTGGATGGGCCTGATTGCTTTGGCGCTATCTGAAAGAGAAGGCAGGGAGGGGTGGGCACCAGCCAACGGCGGGGGCTCACGAGGTTTTTGTGTGTGGTGTTTGGCGCGCGCCGCGTGCATGCATACATACGCCGGTGATCCCTCCCCGGCTGCGCGTAACCGAACGGGCAGTTTCTCATCCCCCTCCCATGCCTGTGTGTTTGTGTGGTGTGTGTGGTGTCTCCGTGTCTGTGCGCCTCGCTCGCGCTCAGCACCGTGTCAGCTGCCGTTCTCCGCGGTGCAACGTCAGGGTGCCTAAACGTCCTGCGCCACACCCGGTTACACGGCGGCGCGGCGTTCCTCGGGGCGCGGCACACGTGTCGTCGCCCTGAAATCTGTGCTGGAAACTAAAATTGCATATTGCGCCGGTCTTGGAATGAGCGAATCGTATGATTTTCAACGGATGATGTGGCTTTGCACCAGATTGACGAGCCAGGGAACGGCTCCCAGAAATGCACATTATGATCAATCGTTCGCTCACTCTGGCCTCTAGGTGGCATGGTAGATAGCTGAGGCAGAGCACGGATCCCGAGGCGCTGTTGTACTCCAAACTTAACCATTTCAACGTCCTTGTTTAGCTTGGCCTTTCCCGGTCAAGTGTCAAAGCTGGAGTATTATTACTCCAAGTGGTGAGCCGGAGATGTGGACCTAACCCAAGTCCACGGATTTCAGATTCTAGCAGAGAAGGCTTCCGTTTGACATTGCGTGGAGACGGTAATCTTGTCTGGTAGAACCTGTTCTTTTATATGTGTTTTCTAGTTTGACTAATTGATTTTCTTAGAGCTCCCACAATTTTTATTTGATGAAGCTCCAAAGTCCAAACTAGAGACAAAAATAACGACTGCAAATGTGATGAAAACAACGATCTACTCCTTGATTTTACGCAGTACAGCGCGCATATATAACAACCACAAACTAGTTGACCTCAAGTAGTGGGAGAAAAGACAGGCAAGAGTAAGTCACCGCAATATGACAACAAATTATCTGAAGATGTTCAATTATCAGTGTTCCTTTTATGCCAGATGTTATTAGTGTTCAGCATATCATAGAGAATGCATGGTTGTAGCTCAATGTATTTGTATTTTACACAATATTTTCAGTAAAAATTGATACCAGTCTTTGGATTAGGTACTTTGCATGATTGATTAGTATGAGCCACTCACATCGTTTTTTAAGGATAGGTGGGAGTAGTACGATCTAAACATGGTTTAAGCTCGCATAGACGCACATTGACTTATTAGTGCTGTTTTAACTAGCAAGTAGGACAAAATTTATTGCATTACAACCAGGACTGGTTGTCATACTAGATTTATTTTTGTATATCACCAGGGTTAAAATTAAGAAGACAATTTTTTGAGATTAAAAATTAAGAAGACATATTAAGTGGCATTCTGTACCCCCTCTGGTTATGCAAGAGTTATCATTTTGGACATCGACACGGTCTTTAAAAAAAACACAAATTTGATCATTATTTGTTTACATTATGTTTATAAAAAAAATCACAAGTGCATATTGAGAAAAAATTACACGTATAATTTCCAAATATCAAATCTAAATACCCGTAAACATATACTCCCTCCATTCCCCAATATTTGTCTTTCTAGACATTTCAAATGGACTACAACATATGGATGTATGTAGACATATTTTAGAGTGTAGATTCACTCACTTTGCTTCGTATGTAGTCATTTGTTGAAATCTCTAGAAAGACAAATATTTAGGAATGAAGGGAGTATAACATAGTCAAAGTCGTGAAAGTTTGACTTTATCCATGTCCAAAACAAAAAGAAACTTCTACATGACCAGAAAGGCTTCCTCTCCTAGAGAAACGAACTAGCTAGGCCTAGGCTACTTCATATGCCCTAAAGATTGCAAGAGTTATCATTTTGGACATCGACACGGTCTTTAAAAAAAACACAAATTTGATCATTATTTGTTTACATTATGTTTATAAAAAAAATCACAAGTGCATATTGAGAAAAAATTACACGTATAATTTCCAAATATCAAATCTAAATACCCGTAAACATATACTCCCTCCATTCCCCAATATTTGTCTTTCTAGACATTTCAAATGGACTACAACATATGGATGTATGTAGACATATTTTAGAGTGTAGATTCACTCACTTTGCTTCGTATGTAGTCATTTGTTGAAATCTCTAGAAAGACAAATATTTAGGAATGAAGGGAGTATAACATAGTCAAAGTCGTGAAAGTTTGACTTTATCCATGTCCAAAACAAAAAGAAACTTCTACATGACCAGAAAGGCTTCCTCTCCTAGAGAAACGAACTAGCTAGGCCTAGGCTACTTCATATGCCCTAAAGATTGACAAATGTTTTTTTTTGTTTTCCTACTAAAATGGCATTGAACATTTTACTGAAAGGAATACTAGCTAGGATAGCCACACATTGACAAGTGGAGCCACTTGGTTATCTTCGGCCTTGGATAGCTAGCAATCCAGCCTTTTTCAGTTCCACTTATACAAGATGATATTCCTTTTTGCCCTTCCTTTTTTTAGAACAATTCTTATCACTTCGAGAGAGAAATGCAGAAGAAAAAAAAAATCTGTTGCCAGTGGCATATGCGTATGCGTGGAGCTAGCTTGTGGCCGGTCGTCTCTTGCGCTGACGTGAAGCTGCTCCTCTTATTTGTGGGAAGAAAAGGCGAAATGGAAATAAACAAAAAGGAATAACAGGTGAAGAGGAAAAGGCTTGAGGTAGACCCACCACCTAAACCACCTTATAAACCTCTCTTTCTCCACAAGTTGCGAACTCATGACACAAGCACAACTCCACCCCTCTCTAGAACTCTTGCTTGCTTGCTTGGCCTGTCCGTTTCTCTCTCTCTCTACTGCGTGTTCCTCTCTCATCGCATCAACAAGGAGAGCAAGAGATAGAGAGAGATGTCGATGAGCTTCCTGAGCATGGTGGAGACGGAGCTGCCGCCGGGGTTCCGGTTCCACCCGAGAGACGACGAGCTCATCTGCGACTACCTCGCGCCCAAGGTCACCGGCAAGGTCGGCTTCTCCGGCCGCCGCCCGCCCATGGTCGACGTCGACCTCAACAAGGTCGAGCCATGGGACCTCCCCGGTACGTCTCTCTCTCTCTCTCTCTACTTTGCACCGATGTGAAGTGACTAGTATTAATTAGACGCAACCAAGAATTCCTTGTACGATCTTGCATGGATGCATATCGATCGATCGAGAGAGAGAGAGAGGACGGTGGAGAGAGAAAATGTGTTCCACATGCAACGTTCTTGGCCTTTTCTGTTCAATCCAACTTCTTTTGTTCCCTCCCTTTGATTTTTTGTTCTCCTTTTATTTCCCCCCGTTGGTGTTGCTTCCGTGCTAAAGAAACACGCCAAAGCCCGCAATGTGTTGTGCACATATGGCATGCACACTAAACTGCACCCTTTTGTCTTATCTCATTTCTGCCAAGGACAAGCTGAAAAAAAAAATTCTCTAGCGTTTCTTCTACGCGCGGAGTTCTTTCTCCCTCATAGAAATCCAAAGAATCTGATTTATTATAAACTTTCGGAACCGGAAACCGTCTTTGAAGTTAATTTGAAATTTAACTATTAATACTTGACTTGGAGTGCTCTTTGAAGCTTCACAAAAGAATAGTTCTAGTAGCTAGGCATGCAATTGGTCCATAAACTGGAACTGTTAGTGATTTTTTTCTTATGTGTTCCATAGCTATTTGCAATCTTATCGATTGATCATGCGCGTGCGTATTTTTTAAAAGGATCTTTGATCTTTGATGTGGCAGTCGGACACGGGGGTCGCTTTCTGGTTAGGCTCTGATAAAGGAATATGTCAAGTGGGGGACTTCCAAAAATGAAAGAGTTATAGCCTTTACCAATTCCACTTTGCTAGAAAAAGCGTGGTTAACTCGAATCTAGAATCTTTTTCTTGTCCTTCGCAATTCCAGCTTCCCAAATCATTTACTCACCTTCAGATGCGTACGTGGTTTTTCTTTATCTTCTATATTTTAAGTATTTTATCCTATCTAATTTGGTGTATTGTGCAGAAACTATTATTTCGTGTCCCCCTTGGTCAATGTATGATATCTAGCTAGCGACGCGCATGCTGAGCACCGTGTTATACTTTTATCTATATATGAATATAAACCTTTGATCTAGCTAGGGGGCTGTTATGCAGAAACTATTATTTATACACACCAATATATCTTGCAATAATTTGCATCGTTGTGTTCCAATAATAATTCATGAAAAAAGTGCATACAGAGCGGGGATCTTCCATTTTACTCCAAGGCTGGTACTGAAATTTCAGGCCTTCTAAATGTATAGATCTTAGTAATTACACGCTATATGTATGCAACAATTTCTGGTCTTCCAAATATATAGATCAACCATAATGTGTTGTAGACAAGACAAATAATGCTTGTTCCAGTAAAAAAGATGGTGAGACGATGTGAGGATTTTTTTTAAACACCTACTTAGTTCACATGTGGTTCAACACTCCTTGTGTTGCTATTTATTTTATTTCTAACGTCTATCCTTTAAATCCTTTTTTGCGGAAAATCATAATTTAAATCTATGCACTACTTTATGGGGAAAATATATAATTCCAGCCTTTAAATTACTGTTGCACAATCTATCATCAGCACTACCAAGTTCACTAGGCAACTGTTTTTTTAAAAAATTCAGTGGGCTAAAAGGAAATGAAAAACAGTAGTAATAATTAGAAGAATAAAAACCAAGCAAAAAATAATTTGGCGTCGTCCGGATTTGAACCGGAGATCTTCAGCGTGTGAAACTGACGTGCTAGACCAACCACACCACGACACCTTGCGACTCTGTTAATGCAACAAGCATATATATTATGACGTCATCATCACCTATAGGCTAAAAAAGGAGCACAAAAAAATTTGTGGCATCGTCCGGGTTCGAACCGGAGATCTTCAGCGTGTAAAACTGACGTGCTAGACCAACTACACCACGACACCTGTACAGTTCGTTAACGCATCATATTAAATTTATTATTAAGCCAGTATTAGAGGACCGATTATGACGTCACCCTGGGGGTACATGCCCTTTCCCTGTCTAATCTTGGCAGTATGGCACGACGGCGACGGCGACAAACTGTAAAATCACATCTTGCATGCTCGTGGGCTCCCACTGCAGACGATCAGCATGGGCCATACACGTATTGATTGATTGATACATCTAGGATGGCATGTCCCTCTCTAACCTCTAGGGTCTACCACTTGCTCCATGGCTCATCGATTATTTCTAGTGGTAATAAACCGACTTCCATTAAAAGCGGCCAATTGTGACAAGAAAAATAGAAGGTGGGGGGAGGGTCGATGAGATCGACGTGGTCTGTTCCGTCTCCGAGATGCGCGGTTTTATCGAAACGTGTCAATGTCACCATCAAAAGGATAGAACACATGATGGAGAAACCCCGTCTGTGTTACCTCAAGCTTTTTAGGGCTTTTGCCATCGTTTATTTGTGGGGCATGTTTGATAGCTTAGCGATTACAGCTTTTCTCATTATATCTTTCTTTACCATGTTGGTATCTTTATATTATCTTTCATCTATTGTTAGTGACTGCATCGGTGGGTGGCAAGGAGTGGTATTTCTATAGCCTAAAGGATCGGAAATATGCGACGGGGCAGCGCACAAACCGAGCTACTGTGTCAGGGTACTGGAAGGCAACCGGGAAGGATAGGGTGGTGGCACGACGTGGTGCGCTAGTGGGGATGAGGAAGACATTGGTGTTCTACCAAGGGAGGGCCCCTAAGGGGAGGAAGACGGAGTGGGTGATGCACGAATACAGGTTGGAGGGTGCGCATGAGCAAGCTTCCAAGGTAATAAGCTGCCGCTAAAACCCTAGATCATGCATGAAACAAATGAACATATCATATGTAATGTTCAGTGAGTAGCGGTGTGCAAAGCCATCGATTGATTTATTTATTTTCTGTTATGCAAAACATATTCATCTGCATAGCTATGACCTAGGTAGGTACAAATTGGGTGGGCACAACCAATCGTATAGGAGATTTTTTGCAGTGTATAAGCTTGTATTTAATAGTTGTTTTCAAGTTTGACGTACTGTACACATGAGATGGACTTCTTGACCTGTCACTTTCTGTTCATTTATTTATATTAAAAAGAAAAGAAAAAAACCATCTACTTATTGGTTGCTACTTGCCAATTAATTTTCTAGGGGGACTGGTCATTTTCATCCACCGGTTTTGTTGCGGTAGACGTCCTATTTAATAAGGACTAATTTGTTCTAATTTTTAAAATAAATAAAAGGACAATGGTGGACTGATCTTAACATGTAGTATAGGTTAGCTGTTATGGATAATGACAACTTATACCAACTACTTGAAGTACCATTTTCTTTCGTCTCAAATAGTTCAATGATTTTTATTGTTCAAATAGTTCAATGAAGTTCATATTAAACATTGTTTAAAAAGATAGTAGAAGCACTAAACTTTCTTGGTGTTATGATTTTTATTGCGATTTAGCATAAAAGCAGACACACCACCACATGGATGCAGTCGCACAGAGGCGCTCCTCTAAAACACACTTACAACTGATAGAGACCGGGAATAAATATACGGTTCTGACAAAGTTCTTAATGAATTTCATATGTAAACTTGTGGTGACTTTGGAAACAAGTTGGTCATCTATAATCTAGGATAGTGGAGTAGACTAGTTAGATTCTTAGCAAGCTTTCTCGCAAAAAAAAAGAAGATTCTTAGCAAGCTGCAAATAGGTAAACTTATCCAATCCAAAACAAAAAGAGGTGATCAAACAAAGTAACCAAAATGTAAAAGGTAAAACTTATCCAATTTTCCAAAAGAAAAGGAAAAATTCTTGGTTGGATGCATGAACCAATTAGGGTTACATAGGATGGTCCTGTCCACATCACTTCACTGTGACAAGTGATGCACTCAAGAGCAAGTACAGTGACAGTGATCACCAAGATCTCATTCACATCACCTTGTAAGACTGCACCTACCATTGAACTACTGACCAATCAATGCTCTCTTCTTGATCCTCCATGTGTTTTCAGCAG
>NW_024115336.1:0-14787 GCF_003073215.2 Triticum urartu
GTCTTATGCTCCCCTGTATTTTGCTTGCGAACAGGGCGTTTGTAGCACTGTTATGTTCCCTGTTGAAGTTTGTCTTGAACTGGTTAGGTCTAGTGGTTTGCGTGATGCTAGGTGTCACTGGGTTTTCGTCCCGCGATGGGCTGCTCGATGACGAGTGCTCATAGTGGGTTTCCCAGTGATGCTTTGATCTCGCCTTACCCCTTTCTCGGTTCCTTATGCGGTAGTCGCTTTTAATGGGCCGGTGTTCGTTGTATGTTGAACTTTGTATTTCCGTTATGCATTTAATGGAAAGGGGTTGTGGCCCGGGTCAAAAAAAAGCCCCCTTGGTGAAGTCCCAATGTTGATGTTACTTGGAACCTACACATTTCAGCTATTTTATTAAGCTAATTAAGACTACTTTTTATTGCATTTACCCCCTATTCTTTGGTAAAAAAACTAATGGGAAACACATTAGGATGCAGAGATGAATAGTTGGAATGCCGTGCCATTGCAATAGGTGATGTGTATTTGGAGCCAACTCAAAGCTAGAATTTAGTTCTATACATGTACTCCTAGTTTCTATACATGTGTGTGAAAACACACTAGGTATTCTAGGCCAGAATTTAGATGTTTTGTAGCTCATTTAATAAGGCAATAGAAGCAGCTTAAACCTGTCCAGGTTCAGTAGCCAAAGTACATTAGAACACGAATGCTTGTACTCTATGAATATGGCTGAATTCGCTACTACAAAGCTGCCCAGCTTTGCAGCACCAAAACCATCACTTTGTGCTCTAGTTAATAACCCATTTGTGTAGGCAAAGCTGCTTGGTACTGCTAAACCAAAATCAGTATTAAGGTATAATGGGTTACCTGTGTTTGTTTGGTGTGCTGCCGTGCCGTAAGGGAGAGATTGTCAATTCCAACAGTTGTGACCTGAGCTCAAGATTAGGGACATGAGTACAGTCAGAAATCAAGAAAACACGGCTAATGAAGATTCTATTATGTATCTGACAGCGTTCATGGGATTTGTCGATTTAGGAAATTTTTACTTCTTTACATATTATTAAAGAAGTTGATGTAAAATAAAATAAAAAGAACAAGGAAAGGGATATTCTTATAGCTTTGTTTCTTTTTGCTGCCACAGTATCATTCGTTGTTGAACACCATCAGTCTATCCAAAACAAGATCAACCCCAGTTTTGATTATCTTTACCTTCTCCTCTGCAGCATCCAGATTGGCCGATTCCATAACTGCCATGTTTGCATCTGTAAGCCCTATTATACATTTTAAAAAGAAGGGGAGAGATTAAGACTCAGTTTGTTAAATGTAAAAATAATCACTTGAGCCCGACACACCTTTGCATGACTCTCCGTTTGACTTTCTGCAGTCATAAGGCTGGCTTCAAGAAGTGGAAGACAAAATAAAATAATCAGCAAAAATAACCATTTATTCACATAGTAAATTATTGTGTGAAGCAATACACAGAGTAGTACAGGTTTACAGCGTCCATGGGATCTCCAGTGGGGAAAAATCCATACTCCTTGAGGATAGATGAAACGTGGTGAAAGACCTCCACATTGGGCACCTACATGACATACAAGCTGCTGTATAAGGCAATACATCGCTAACATAGATCTACTGTATATACAATGTAGCGACTATATAACCAATTGTAAGCAGCGAGATGATGGAAAGAATTGTTTGGAGGAGAAAACTGCAATTGTGGAATATGAGTTGGATGGCAATAAGTGTGCAGAAAGAGATATCGCATTCATTTCACTAGGTTTTATGAACTGCATACATAATATACATATTCAGATTCACCTAGATTAATGTATATTATTTAGCTTAAAGCATAATCTGTTTGCTTCCACAAGTTCTGTGTATTTAACTACTCCCTCGTCCCAAAATTCTTGTCTTAGATTTGTCTAAATATGGATGTATCAAGTCACGTTTTAGTATTAGATACATCCGTATCTAGGCTAATCTAAGACAAGAATTTTGGGACGGAGGGAGTACATGTTATGATCTAGGCGCTTCAAATGTAAGAGTCAAGAACTGCATCGCCCTTCGGTATATTTAACTACACATCACAGTTATTCAAATTCCAACTATTTCAAATCACTTTAATTGTTTTGTTTTGGTTTCCCAAAGAGAAAGGTGTCAATTTCTTCAGGCTATATGATCCAAATGAAGTTCAGACAAACTTAAAGAGGTTAGTCATAAATTGCATACACCATAAGAATATGGAATTGTTTGTTGAACTACATTGAACTGTCCTCCGGGGCCACAGACAAGTTACTGTAATGAGCTTCAACTCCCTGTTTCTTGGAGGACCTGGAGTTTGTAGGCTAAATAAAGTACCTTAAGCATAAATTTTTAGTCTAACATGAATAAAGAAGGCTCATGTCAACGACCTTAATATACCCCAGCTCCAGCACCTAGAATTTTTGGAGCTGGGAATCATGCCACACAACTGCCACCATAAGAATATGAAAATGCTCATTTCTGCCAATTCATCTGACATGCGTCCAGAAAATAAACAAAGAGAAATAACACAAGCACATGTTCTATATCCATGCACCATGCAACAACATTAACCAAACACTTGATGTTGATATGGCTGCTAAAATGATACTCCCTCTGTAAACTAATATAAGAGCGTTTAGATCACTAAAGTAATAATCTAAACGCTCTTATGTTAGTTTACGGAGGGAGTACAAGGCAGTGACAAAACCAGAAAATAGACATAAGTGAAGCCAAGAAAATATACTATGCTCATGTCAGATAATATTAATATGGAAATCGAGTGTTTCTGTCACCAATGTTTTCACTATTTATGCATGCATTAAGTATTCATTGTAAGATTCGCATTTCCATGACAAAAATGCATATGGTACTGGAAAAGGAACTAACATGCTCCTTCCAGTTGTAGTGAGTGAATTCAATGCAGAAATCATCAATAATTGTATCTATCATGAACTTCGTATAGCAATCTCCTTTGCAATATAATAATATCAAGCACTGTCTTAGAAGATAAAGCACAAAAGGTGTTCTTACAGTTTGTTTGTCTGTTTTATGGTGAAGATTAAAGGAAAGAAGTAGCCAAACAGGGGATTTGATGTGGATGAGTATATGGATAACTAATAACAGGCTGGTTTGTTACTAATACTTTTGACATAGAACATTTCATAAAAATAACTATGACAATGGCTTTACTCCTATCAGTTGTTTTCTCTTGTTTCATTATCCCTGCCATCACTTTTCCCGAGTGTTTATAAATAAGAGGGGTTTGAATCTCATTGCATTATATGACAGGCTAAACATTAGAGCAAGACTCAGCTATTCAAGCAACAAACCAATGTGAAGTGGATGGAAACTTTCTGAATCTAAGTAGCATCTTGGGTTTGAGATTTTTTTCAATTAACAAGAACATAATTTAGTGATAAAAATATTAGAGAAAATGTTAAATTGATATATAGCATCGAGCAAGAGAAAAGAAATACGCTTCTTGAAAAAATATTCACAAACTAAAGCATTCTCACACATAGTATCAGAATGTGCTTCCATGAAAAGAAAGACTAGGGCATGTATTTTTTTAAACAACATAACTGACAATAGTAAAAATACAACTATTAAGTAAAAGGCATCTGAGTCACTGCAGCCGCAATATACAAAAATGCTTACCTCAGAATGTGCTTGAATGTATGCAGACAGATTTTCACCGGCATAGGAAATTACATCAACAAGCAGCCATGCGCAATCAGTAAGTGCCTTCCTTTCCTCCAGAAGCTCCGGTGCCATTCCATGTGAACCTTTCTCCCATCTCAAGGAAAATGAAAGCCTCATTATATAGTTACTGATAAGGTCAAACCCATTTTTCTTACTACTGCCATTTATCTTGGAAGAACTGCCCCCACGGATCTGCTCTTGAGCAGCCAGTAGTAGAATAGCAGACTGGATGATTTTTCCATCCTCAATGTAATTGCAGAGCTCTTGAAGTACATTATTTGTTTTCTCTGCAAGCAGTCTAGTTGTGTCCAAGAAGATCTTCTGTAAAACAACAAGGAACAAAAACCTAAGTCCATTTAGCATTCATATGAAGCAAGTAATGTTGAATAATCATTCTATATATCACTGTTTTTCCTCCTATCAAAGTAATTACTAGCAACAGTTTTTGTATATTTTATTGATGAAAATTTATCTTTTACTATAAGAACATACACTGCACATGAAGTAAGAGAAAAAGGATTAACAAATGAAAACTTTACTTTCTTTGACAAGTTGAGATGAAAGAGTGCCCGGTACTTTGTATCACTAATTTCATTATAACCTATCAGGGGTCTATGGTATGACCATAGTTACTCTTTACGTCATGCTACAAAAGTAGCAATTCGTATTGGGAGGGAAGTGAAACAGACCATTTCAGGTAGACACAGTAGATGAATAAGCTTGTAGACATAATCCAGATAATTCTAGCTGCGAGAAAGATTGTACTCCAGATTGTCCTCTAGATACTTATGCAGACAAGTATTCTCAACTGCGACATGGAGCGGGAGTAGATTCTCAATGACATCATTGCCAACTGTGCGCACATTGGCTGATGCACCATGGCGTAAAAGCAGCTTGATCATGTCAACAGAGAACCTTTCAGCAGCTTCATGGAGGACGAAGTATCCATATTTGTTTATGCAGTTGGGATTGGCGTGCATCCCATAGAGCTCAGGTGCCATGCCCTCCAATACGACTTTTGCACATCGCAGGGCATTGAAACTGACAATGAAGGTTAAGGTTTGTGCGGTGATGGTAAGATAAGATGACATGCCCTGGCCTTCACAGTTCTCGAAAAATTGGAGGAAGCACCGGACACTAACCTTTACAAGGATGTGCTCCAATTTGGCATATATGTCCAAGAAGGCATCACCCACCCACTAGATGAGTCCGTCACAATTGAAGAAGGCAAACGGCGTCAGTTATCCAACTAAAAACACCACAAAATAACCTGTCTTTTGGTCTATGGAGGTGCTGACAACAATTGAAACAACAAAACCTTGTAACGCAAGCAAGTTGGTGTGCACTGAAGATAAAACCAAACATGAGGCACCAACAAGGAGAGAAGGAAAAGTAAGGGGATCTAAAGCTAGCATGGTTCAGGCATGCGAATACACATGTTCCTATCCAAGGTTCATATATGACAACAACAAACATATTGTTTCAGTAGACTTAAGTACCCTATAATATTACAGGGTTAAACAAAATAACTAAGGGATAAGTATATTTTTCGTCCCTCAGTTCTTTCGAAAGTATAGAAATAGTCCCACAACTTCAAAACCAGCAAAATCTAGTCTCTCAACTTCTCAAACCGGATAAGTTTAATCCCTTGTATTACTTCGAGTGGTTTCAGATTTAGTTTTGACCAAAACTTTGACATGTCATCTGGGTTTGACCGCCATGTCACCATCCAAGTCACAAAAGCGACTCCTAATCCCACCTCACTTCCTCTCTCGCGAACTCTCTCGTCCCCCTTCTCACAGCAATCATAGAGAGAAGAGCACGGAGAGTACCCAACACACCATACACTCAGGCATTTAGCTCGTCGGAGAGCAGAGAAGCAGCACTTCGGCCTCATGATTCCATAACCGTCATCCTCGTTCATGCGGCAGACGTCCTAGGCATACACATGGCGCCGTACGCACGAACACAACAAGCATGCCAGCAACACATCTAGCTAGGTGCACAAACAAGAAAGCATGTTGCCAGCCTAGCTAGTCAGCCACACGCAAATGCTGGGCGCCTCGGCCAACCTTAGCAAGCCTGCTGTGGGAGTTCAGAGGGTGGAAGAGAGAAAGAGAAGAGAGAGAGAGTGGAGAGAGAAAGAAGATGAAGTTGAGACGGACGATGATGTGGCAGGTCAACAGTCAAAACCATGCCATGTCAGCCCAAAACCACCAAAAGCAACTCGGGGGACTAAAAATATCTGGTTTCAACAATTGAGGGACTATGTTTTCCTGGTTTTAAAGTTGAGGGATAATTTCTATACTTTTGAAAGAATTGAGGGATGAAAAATATACTTTTCCCAATAACTAATGTAATGGAATGAGTCATCAATCAAATTATGTAAATGAAGGTAACACAAACCTTGGGAGCAGGGTCTGGGATGATTATGTCATTTGCCATGGACTTGGTGATCTTAATATCCCTTTCTAGCATAAGCTGAAAGAGAGAATGTCAGGAGTCAGCACTGGAAAAGAAAAAATAAGGCGAGAGGAATATCACACAGATGGATAGTTATCATACCTCCTCAACCTTTTCCAAATCAAAATCCTCAGTGATTTCAAAACAAGGGACAGGGGGCTTCGGATAATCATTTCTTACTGTAATTGCTTTATCCTTACCATTAACGTTATATTTGCTCAGGGCAAGTAACTCGCTTTTCCGCGGTGCATCAAATTTTAATTACATCCCTTTTTTTTGTTTTCCTGAAACAAGGAAGTTTAATCTCGAATTATGTTCCAAACAAGATTACTATACGGGGGCCACTGAAATAAATCCAGGATGACCCTGAGATAAAATGAGTCCTATCTAAAATGGGTCGTGGATCACTGAAACATGAACATATGCAGCAAATAGAAAACGATGTATTAACTCTGTGAATCCTGAAATGCAACAACGCTAAATGCGAAATGAAGGGACGCACAAGTTTCTGAAATACAAGTTGGGCCGGGTGCTAGAAACTCTGGTGAATAGACATTATGGGAATCCAAAAACCAAAAGCTAAATTTGATGTTTCAGTTCAACAAGTATAAACGATAGTCATCACTGGTTAATGACTCCCATGAATAACTGAATTGCCCCTTGCTTGATGCCACCTGAAGCACAACGAGACATCTTCACTTGCAAGTAAACAAAAAACACTAGTCGCATTTTGAGTGTCATATTTACTTCATATAAAAATACGTGATGAATCAGTGTTCTTGTATACAACTCGCAGAGTACATACTCACAGATTAAGTTTTCAGTCCAATGTTCAGAGTAGAGAACCGTCGGAGAAAGTTTATACTCAGATTGGAAACTAGATCAATCAAGAAGGACGCGACAGTGATAAAAATTCATCTAGGGCTTTAGAATCAGCGTTAGTCAACCGTAAACATATCAGAGAAGGTCCGACTAACAATTTCATCAGTACTCTAGGGCAAGATTCGGCACACACATAGAAACACATACATAACAGATCAGACATCAAACGAGAAGCAAGAGCTGTGCGGCGGGAAGATCGGTACCTCATTGGCGGCTCGCCGCGGATGTGGAAGGAGGCGACGGCGCGTACGTCGGCCACTCGCCACGCACCGGCACACTGTATCTGACGGCTGGGAATGGAAGAGCTTTTTTATAGAGACAAGAAGAAGGCCACGTGCGATCAGAAAGGCCCATTGAAATGAGAAACCTGGCCAGACAGGCCGGCGCGCCACGGCCCAGGCACGCCTAATACACGGGCCGTCACTCGTGCTGCACTCCTGGCCCAGGCACGGCACAACAAGGAAACGGGTCAGCCCACTGGCACGTTTAGCCCACCAGCCGGCCTGATTTTAGGCTACTCATCATGATAAGTCTTTACCAGTGACAAGTGCCACATACTTCTCACAAAAAAAAAGACAAGCACCACATACTGCCCAATGTATAACTTCTTAGATTTTAGGGTTTGAGCTATGGCTAAAGTCCAAATTTTTTCTAATATACCAAAGGCTTCAAACCTTTTCTACATTTAACTTCCAACATTACGAAGTTGATGTCAAAATTATGCATTTTTCGCAATTGATCCGCTAAATTTTAGGCATTAAATGATTTTTAGGGTATTTAATGGATATAACTAAAATTTGAACTACAAGTATATTAAAACAATGCCTACAATTTGGGAGGAAATCATATTTAAATTCTTGAGTACCTTGCATGGTAGGTGTTATCCAAGAGATGTATGAAAAATAAAAAATAGTTGGCAAAATTAAAACTCTTAGTTGCATTTATTTGTTTTTAAATTTTTAATTTGTTGTTCAATTTTAAAAAAGGTAAATGAAATATTAAAAACATGATATTTGGCCCGGCACCATGATATGACCTCAGGGGGTTGTGTTTAAAATCTCAACCAGCTCCACAAAACTTGGGTTGTACATTGCCTAGAAACAGAAGCATCTCCGGGGAAGCATCATAGGTTTAAAAGTGAAATTATGAGGTTTGAAGTCGAACGCACAAGGCCTTCGTCATCTCAACTTGAAATTTGTATCACAACATGATATCATACTATTCTATACTTATATACCATCATTTTCGATCTTGTTACGTAATACTTCGATTTTTCTATTTTTTTAAATAGGGAGTTAAGGCACCATATGAAGTATATATGTACAAATATTGATCCCGAAGGCTCCTAATTTTTACAAAAACTGAAAATACAATATTTAAGAGTTCATGTCAAAATTAGGCATCATTTTGGATTGGTTTCCTATGTTTAGGCATTAAAATAAATTTATTGGTATTGAAGGGATATAATTCAAATTGGAACTACAAGTATATTTAAAAGTGCCTACAATTTAAAATAGAAACAAATCATATTTGTATTCTGAAGTACCTTGGGAGATGTTAACAGAGAGATGTATGAAAAAAAATCAAACATATAGTAGGTTGCATTTAGTTTTTCTTCAATAGCAAAAGGTAAATGAAGTCGAAAAAATTATAAATTTGTCAAGGTGCCATCATATGAGTTGAGGAGGTTTTGTTTAGAATTTTAAATATTCAGAAAACTTGGGTTGAACTCCCTCCGTCTCATAATGTAAGACGTTTTTTTACACCACTACCGTAGTGTAAAAAGACGTCTTACATTATGGAATGGAGGGAGTACATTGCTAAGAAACTGAAGCATCTTCGAGGAAGCATCGTAGCTTTCAGAAAAAAAAAGAGGTTTGAAGTCGAACTCGGAGTTGTTTCTTTCAACTTGAAATTTAAACTATAAAGTGATACTATACTAAATGTGCATTAATTTTTCATCTTGTTTTGTAATAACTGGATTTTATATTTGTTGAAATAGAAAATTAAGGCACCATTCCGATCAAATTGTCCCATGTGCTTCACATACCTGCTTCTGGCTCTTCATGTCCAGTCTCTACGTAATCCACCCCTTCTGCTTCTGGCTTTCCATGTCCTACTTCTTATTTCGACCATTGGTTGGCAACAACTCATGTCCCTCACCGTGTATAACTTGCCATGAAACCCCATCGTCACAAGTTATGGTGCCCTTTCACACTATATCTCACTCGTCGAAAGCAAATAACTCATTCAATGATGTTTCAAATATAAGTGAGGTTGGATCGCCTTCATACTGCCAACTTTGATATATCGCTCGATCGATCCCTAAGATTTCTTAAAAATATATACATCGAGCAACAAATGTTGCCTCGACTCGATGGTCGGTAGCACAAACAATACATGAACAAATTCGTCAAATGAAGACTCGATGGCTGATTGCAAATAGTTCCACGTTTGTGCATCGCATACAGTCAGTGTCATGATAGCATTACACGATTCATTTAATTCCAATCGACAAAGATGACGATAATTAAAATAAAGCTTTTTCAGTTGATCAAAACTTGGGTGACTGAGGAGACCTTCCACGAGGGGGATATCTACCTAGGGTAGGGTGAGATGGGAAGGGAGAAGAAAACGTAGTTAAGGGGAGGGGGTGGAGGTCGGACGTTGGTTGGTGGAGATATTAATGTGGGGTTGTAGATCTAGATATAAAGATAGGTGGGATGATCTATCTAGGTACATTAGAGGGTAGAGAGATATGAGAGATAACCGAGAAGGTCGGGGAGGTGCAACATCTGTCATGCACGACCAGCCAACAAAAGCATTTTTCCTTGGGTGGAGCGATGTTCTTGCACAGGGAATTTGCATAGTCTGCCTATATTGAACCAAAAAAGAAGCCCTTGTACGTTGAACTCAGCGAGTATCATCCATTCGTTGTGAGACGCCATGAGAATTTATCCACCTCTAAAGTAAATGCCTACATGTTCTGAATTGCGGCCCACTGGCTGAGATACTCCACAATTGCCCGTACGGACAAAATCCCATGAATGTCACGAACCCATCGATTATCCAGCCTTGCCTCCGCCATAGTTTTGGATTCGGACCGTCGCGCATGGACGAAGACCGCATATGTGGAGCTATAGATGTCGGGTTGCGATCAAGTAGCCACCTATCATGCTAGAAACTGGCCCCCTGCCCATCACCAACTTCACATCGCGTAGCCGCGAGAAACAACTCATGAGTTTGCACTAAAGTAGTTGCATTCATCTCGGATCAAGATCTGATTGAACCCACTCCGTCCACCCAGAGCCATCAGGCACGAAGAGCATGATTAAGCCACTGAAGATTGTGTATACTGACCCGCCAAACTCTGTCAGTCGACACACTTGCTCCTAGACCACGGGCACTGGCGGAGCTACAGTGGATTCCTTGGGAGGGCCAGCCTGAAGAAGAAAGCATAGAAAAGAGATGGGTCAGGCCACTTGGCAAGCTATTTAGGCAGTGTTTCAGCTAGGCAGGGCGGGCCAGAGCACGGGTTAGCCCCAACGTAGCTCCGCCACTGACCACGGGGATGACTGCCCTTGGCTTCTTCAGATCCACGCAAAAGAAATGCTCTAGACATTAGAAAACCAATTGCAGCAGATCCATATAGAGAAAGCATGTCATAAATAGTCATGGTCGAGAGAACCGCCTTGAACAGCACAATCCCCCCTTTGTGGGTGAGCATGGAGGTCCACCATATAACTAAGTGGCGAGCCACTTGACCGAAATATGATGATACACTTCGCAACAAGGAAAAAAAATGAATGAAACAAGATAATTTTTTAGTACAACAAAAAAATAGCATAAATCTTAAAGCAACAACGGACAGTGGATCCATGTACAGGATATTCTGTGCATGGTAGAAAAACCACTCATGTTTTTTGCACATTCTTGAGATTGCTACAATACATGGAACATTTTGCATTGTCACAATGTATTCACGTAATTTTGAGAGCATATTTTCTGAATGATTTCGAGATTGCTCACCATGCCATCATGACGTAAACTTTAGAACATGTTTGACTTATGAAGGTAATGGGACAAATATACGAAAACGCTAATCATATATTCCATTCAATGAAAAGAACAAAGACGACAATAAAAAGTAGTACATACAATTCCCCATACTGGATCTGAAGGCTAAACCATGAGGCTAACTTATTCAATATTATTAGAAGTGCATGTGAGATTAACCAGAAGCTTGAATGCACGTCTTCTGCTGAGAATTATTAAATTTTGCTAGCAAACATATACATTGAATTATATTTTGATCATTTCAGGGAAGGCTCCCAGGAATTAAAACCCAGCGGAGAACTTGGACTTGAGAAGTTCCACGACCCCGGCCTCCACCCGGAGCGCCTTGGTGAGCACCGGCGTTGGGATGGGCGGGTTGGAGCCGAAAAGCGTGAGCGGCACAAAGACGATGCCGGGGTTTTGGCTGTTGAAGGAGACGACCATGGAAGCATCGGTCTTACCGACGTTGAACTGGAAGTGCATGAGGCCGCGCGGGATGAGGAACGTCTCCCCAGCGCGCACCATCCTAGAGTAGAGCTTGTTCCCCGAGTCAAGGCTGCCAAGGACTCCAACAAGGAGCTCACCTTTCATCACGATGCCGATCTCGGTGGCACGGGGATGGATGTGTGGCGGGTTGGTGCCCCCCGGCGCGAAGTCCACACGGTTCATCGACACGCCCAGCGTGTTGGTACCGGGCCACTCAACCACGTCAAGCTCCGTCACGGCCGAGCCGTTTGGGGTGGACGTGTTGCCGGCCTTGGCCAGCTTGGACGAGAAGAGGAAGTCGTCGCCGGCCTCCGACATGGGCTTGCATGGGTGCCCGTTCACCGAGACCGCCTTGCCGTCCAGGTCAGCGACACAAAAGTCCTGGAGAGGGTCAGAGTCGGTGGCCAGAGCCGGACCAAGGAGCAGCATGGCGAACAGGCCAGCTATGGTTTTTGCGTACTCCATTGCTTGCTAGGCAACAAATGTAACAAGCTTAGCTAGGGCTGATGAGCTAGAGTTTGCTGATCGAGAGTGTCTAAGGCACTGGTGATTGCTGCTAAGCTGTGATGGATGAGTGAGTAGTGAGGCATATGCAGTCCTTTATATAGGGCATCACGGACGCAGGCATGGATCTAATTAAGTTATGCATGTCGTCATTGCATGCATATGCAAATGGACACACGAGGCAAGGCAGAGAGTTTATTAAACATATAGTGTATCACTTGCGTCGGGATGAGTTAGCTTGTGATGAAAATGGAGATGGGAGCAAGGTCAGAGTCAAGGCCACTGCTGGCTGCTAAGGAAATGGGACCGACGAACAGAGACAATGGGGAGGTGTATCTCGAATTCTCGATGGAGTATTGCGCTTGGAAACGGCGCGTTCATAATATTCGTGCACACCTCTAGTCGTCAATCATATGAAGTTCCGGGCGTGCACACCGCATGGTTGGGCTTGGGCGACTGCGAGGTGTGTTGTCATTTCAACCGAACTTGCTAATTCTCCTCGATCTGCAACGCAGCCGTTGGGTGGCCGCCGGTTTATCTGTACTTCTGTACTCGCTGAAGAGACATCTGCTACTAACGTTTGCTAGCGCATAGCATGATCCATCGTCAGAAAAGGGAAGCTTCTGACCGCGGTGTACCTACCCTGGCTCCGGTCTCTCTCAAATAGTTCTCCTTTTGTTTCGTTTCTCTTCTCGATCGACGACTTGTTGCCAATAATAGCACGTTGGCACAGAGAAGGGATTCTCATTGGCTACTGTACTGATCGATCAGTGAGCAAATCAAGTGCAGATATTGGGCCCGGCCTGTCTCCTTGCACTTTAAATATTCGATTGCGGAAGATATGGCGCCAGCGAAACAACAAAAACATGGTTGTCAGTGGCAATCAACAGGGGGTTGTTGCGAGTCAGACATTCTGACCCTGATCCATCCCTGTCTCCAGTCTCCGGAGTAAGAGCATCTCCAACCGTTAACCTCCCAGGAGGAATAAAAATTGCCATCTGGGAGCGAGCCGGCGATATAATCGACGCCGGGGACGGTTGGGCATCCATTTGTCGTCATCAGATCGCCCCCAGGCGGCGATATCGGCCGCTGCCGCTTTTCAGCCCAGATAAATAAAAAAATGGCTCGATATCAGCGAGAAACGGCCCATATTCGGCGTGGTTCGGCGTTGAATTTTCATCATAAATAATTTTTTTATCCCATAGTTCATCACAGAAAATTAAATAATTCAACAAAATAGTGCAACAACAAATAGTTCAATACAAATCATATATAGTTCAACAAATAAAAACCCATATGTCATCACACGTCGAGCTAGGCGTCGCCCTTGATCCTCCATAGGTGCTCCACCAGATCCTGCTGCAGTTGCTGATGCACCTGTGGGTCTCAGATCTCCTAACGCATACTGAGGTAGGCAATCCAGGTTGCCGGTAGCTGGTGATCAACTTCGGTTAGAGGACCCTACCTGTAGTATGGTTCAGTGTCAAACACTGGCTCTTCCTGCTTGCTCTCGATGATCATGTCGTGCAAGATGACACAGCAAGTCATGATCTCCCACAATTGATCTTTCGACCAGGTCTGAGTAGGGTACCGAACAACAGCAAATCGAGATTGGAGCACACCAAATGCCCGCTCAACAACCTTCCTGCAAGCCTCCTGCACCTTGGTAAAGTGGGACTTCTTGCCTCCTAACACAACGTTTAAGATAATCTTCACAAATGTAGACCATCTCGGATAGATGCCATCAGCCAGGTAGTACCCCTTGTTGTAGTGCCGCACATTGACCTCGAAGTTCATCGAAGGAGAATGACCATCAACAAGCTTGGCAAAGACAGGGGAGCACTGCAGCACGTTGATGTCATTGTGAGTTCCTGGCATACCAAAGAAGGAGTGCCAAATCCAGAGGTCATGTGTGGCCACCGCCTCAAGTACCGCACTGCAACAGCCTTTGGCGCCTTTGTACATCCCCTGCCAAGCAAATGGGCACTTCTTCCATTTCCAATGCATGCAGTCGATGCTTCCAAGCATCCCAGAAAATCCTCTTGCTGCATTCTGTGCTAGGATCCGAGCAGTGTCTTTCGGATTGGGTGTTCGCAAGTATTACGGTCCAAACACTGCCACCACTGCCCGTCAGAACTTGTAGAAACACTCAATGGTGGTAGACTCAGCCATGCACCCATAATCGTCGAGTGAATCACCAGGAGCTACGTATGCAAGCACCCTCATCGTTGTCGTGCACTTCTGGATTGAGGTGAATCCAAGTTTGTCAATGCAATCCTTCTTGCACCTGAAGTAGCTGTCGAACTCCCAGATGAAATTCACAATCCTGAGGAAAAGCTTTCGGCTCATCCGATAACGACGCCGAAATGTTTGTCGCCATGCAGTAGCCTTCCAATCGATACCGATTCTTTGCTTTCATCCGCCCACCTCGTCGCGGCTTTTCATTGCTCGCCAGCAGGCCGGCAAGGGCGGCGAGGACCATGAGATGTTCCTCTTCCTGGACGTCGGCCTCGGCTTCCTCCTACAGCAGCGCGGCGAACGCTTCCTCGTGGTCCGAGTCCATTGTCGAGGCAGGCAAATCGCCGAACACCTTGCAGGCGCGGTGGGCGCGTACCTGCAGCAACACTGCCCCTCCGCGACCGGAAATGCCGGAAAAATCGCCCAACTGGTGGTGGGGGGGCTGCC
>NW_024115337.1:0-5266 GCF_003073215.2 Triticum urartu
TGGGGGCGCGGCTGGAGATGCTCTAACCCCCGGTTGCCGTCCCCCACGCGCACCTGCATGGCCACTTGTCACCGAATCAACGATCGTCATCGGTCGAGGCATTTCGCTTCTCACTTTCCCCGTGTCAACTCAGCTCAGAAGGAAGAACATTTCTACCGATTGTTGCCGCGAGCTGCGCCGCCTTTTACTGCATTCAGAGCCACATTTCCATATAAGGATGTCAATTTTACCCATAGACATGGATATATTTAAACTTGACCCACATCGATTGGGTATGGGCACATTTTCATGCTATGGGAAGTATCCAAATCCTATCCGATTAATCATGAGTAGGGCATGTGTATAATTTTGTGTCAATAGGTACGTTCAAATCCTATCTAATTATCTCACCAGTGGGTCACATGTGTTATGAACCCTAAGCTACCGCGTCATATTATGTAAGCTCTGTTCCATATCCTTCGCTCAATAATGAATTTCAACCTATGGTTGGATGGTTAGGAAAATAATGGTGTTGCCGGCCCACCAAGGTTTATGTCTTAAACTTGACATTGGTGGTCCCATTTTTCTGGATTTAGGTAATGTGCGTTCAGTTGGAGGGGACATTTCCATAGATTAAGAAAACGTCTATGTCGACTTCGTCAATCACAAGATGATGTGTCGACTCGGTCTCTTGGAGATGCTCATAGGGATAGCGTCTACATGCCTATGTATGTATGAGCATATTTGTCTGCACTATGTTAAAAAATACTCAATTCGACAACCATAGAAATCTCTCGGTTGCTCGCACCTCCATCACACATAAAAAATAGCAATTACACCACCACTCCACGTTTTCCCCTCCAAATTACAACATTGCAAACTTGCAATGCAAGACACCCTCTTATTTCGAATCAAAGTTTGACTACGAATTTATTTGCAAAAGTTAAGTTATATCTCGCAAAAGGTATACTATTAGGACGAGTTCGAGAGCACCGGAGAGGAGACCTGATGCCCCACAGCGCCGCCTAAGAGCTGTGAACCCCACTAGGTTTTCTCTTCTAGCTTCAGCTATCTTTTTATGTACAAACTTCTCTCGCATTATTTGAGGATTTTTCACTTGAAGGGAAAATACCCGTTTTTTCCTAAATTTTCAAATAGTAAGCTATAGCAACTTTGTAGTGTTTTGCAAGGCCCCGCTAAATGTCACCTATGTATAATTAAGTTGTTTTAGTTGGATATAGTGCCATTTAGCGGCGTTCTAGCGCTAGTTAACTTATTTTGAGTTTGATGCCTTTGGCATAGCTCGCTATTTTAAACTTTTGTTTTTCCTGAAGCCAAAAACACAAAACAACAACTAACCCTTGGCACTTCATCAATTTTTTAGTCCAAATAAATCATAAAACTACACGTACTTACTTATTTAGTTATATTAAATCATGAAAGCTAATAATCTTATGGGTTCATTTAAAACATATCAATACCACAAGCATATTAATCCATGATGCCGCACAATTATTCATCTCAATTCTGGTGTTATTCATAAAAACACATAAATATATCAGATATGTTACTCATTCATCCACGATGATGTCACAACACAAGCACCTATGCATGAACCTCCTAAGAACGGCAAGCATGAGAAGTAGATGAGGAACGCTCACTGAGAGCGTCCGTTGACGAGGCAAAGAAGTATGGTGTCATCCGACATGAGAAGTAGGAGGCAAAGGTGGAGTAGAAGAGGTCGAGGAGGCAAAGGCGGGTTGGACTTGGGGACGAGGCATCAACCGACGTCGGAGGTGAGCAGTGACAACGGGGGTGGAGACCAAGGAGGGAGAGGGACACATGATTCAGTAGTGAGCATGGAGACCATGCCATGTGCGGGGGGCACGCGGAGGCAGATATGGTGTGCGGTGCTGGTGGCGGTAGGCAGTAGGCGGCACCAGAGTCAGCATGCTCGATTGGGGATTAGGACAAGTGATTTGGGGAAAAAAATCAAGTCCCGTGCGGGCAGTATATAACAAGCGTAACTCGTCATTGGTAAATCTTTACCAGTGACAAGCACCACATACTTCTCAAAAAAAAAAAGCACCACATACCGCTCACTCGTAGAACTTCTTAGATTTTAGTGTTTGAGCTAGGCTTAAGGTCCTTCTTTTTTGAAAAATTGACACAGAAGGCTCCAAACCTTTCCTACATTTAACTTCCAACATCTCGAAGTTCATGTCAAAATTATGCATTTTTTGCATTAGTTTGCTAATTTTTAGGCATTAAGTGATTTTTATGGTTGATATATAATTAAAATTTGAACTACAAGTATATTAAAACAATGCCTACAATTTGGAAGAAAGGTAATATTCAAATTCTTAAGTACCGTAGGTGTAATCCAAGAGATGTATGGAAAATTCAAAAGTTTTAGTTGGTAAAATTCTAACTCTTAGTTGCACTTATTTGTTTTATTTAATTCTAGAAAGGTGAATGAAATACGAAAAATGAAATTTGGCATGGCACCATGATATGGCCTCAAGGGGTTGTGTTTAAAATTGGAATCAATTTCACAAAACTTGGGTTGTACATTGTCGAGCAACCGAAGCATCTCCGGGTAAGCATCATATGTTTCAAAGTGGAATTATGAGGTTTGAAGTCAAACTCACTATGGCTTCATCATTTCAACTTAAATTTGTATTCCAACTTGATATTATACTATTATATGGAAATCCTTTTGGTGACCGAGCTCCAATGAGGCCTCCAAATTCAAAATTAAAATTTCATCAAAATTCATATTTTTATGTTTCAAAAAATTCTGAAAAAAACACAGATATACATGAAGGCATAACACACGTCTGTGTAAATTTTCAGGGCAAAATACGTTGAAATGAGGGCTGTGCAAAAAAGACAAATCTGAGGCTGTTTAACACATGATACTATTCATTCTCTCAGGCCATGAATTTGTCTTTTTTGTACAGGTCGCAATTCAAGGTATTTCATCATGAACTTTTACACACATGTGGGTTACATCCTTACATATACGCATATTTTTTCAGAATTTTTTGAAACATAAAAAATTGAATTTGTTTTTTTAAATAAAGGGCTCCATGGAGCTCGGCCTCCAAAACGCCATTCTCACTATTATATACTTATATGCGTTCATTTTGGATCTTGTTATGTAATACTCCGAGTTTGTTTGTTTGAAATAGGGAGTTAAGGCACCATATACAAAGTACATATGTATAGAAAATAGAAGGCTCCTGATTTTTTTGTAAAAATGAAAATACAAATTTTAAAAGTCCATATCAAAATTAAGCCTCGCTCTGGATTGGTTTGCTATTTTTAGGCATTAAAATGAAGTTATAAATATTGAAGGGATATAATTCAAACTGGAACTACAAGTATATTTAAAAGTGCCTGCAATTTAAAAGTGAAAAGAAATCATATTTAAGTTATGAAGTACCTTGGGAGATGTTATCCGAGAAATGTATGAAAAAAAAATCGAACATCAATTTAAAATCGACCTGAACAACACAATCCCCCCCACTGTGGGTGAGCATGGAGGTCCACCATATAACTATACGCCGTGACCGTGAGCCACTTGACTGAAAGATGATGATAGACTTCGTCACAAGAGAAGAAAAAAAGAATGAAATACTTTGAAACAAGATAATTTTTATAACAAAAAGAAATAGCATGAATCTCAAGCAACAACGGACGGTGGATCCATGTACGGGATATTCTGTGCATGCTAGAAAAAACACTCTCAAGTTTTATGCACGTTCTGGAGATTGCTACAATGCATGGCACATTTTGCATTCTAACAATGTATTCACATAATTTTGAGAGAATTCTTTCTGAATGATTTCGAGATCGCTCAACATATGCCGCCGTGACGTAAACTATAGAACATGTTTGACTTATAAAAGGTAATCGGACAAATATACGAAAATGCTTATTATATATTCCGTTCAGTGAAAAGAACAAAGACGACAATAAAAAGTAGTACATTCAATTCCTCATATTGGTTCTGATCAAAGGCTACACCATGAGGCTAACTTATTCAATCTTATTACACGACTGCATGCGAGATTAACCTGAAACTTGAATACATGTCTTCTGGTGAGAATTATTAAATTTTGCTAGCATGCATATATGGAATTATATATTGATCATTTCAGGGAAGGCTCCCAGAAATTAAAACCCAGCGGCAAACTTGGACTTGAGAAGTTCCACGACCCCGGCCTCCACCCGGAGTGCCTTGGTGAGCACCGGCGTTGGGATGGGCGGGTTGGAGCCGAAGAGCGTGAGGGGCACGAAGACGATGCCGGGGTTCTGGCTGTTGAAGGAGACGACCAAGGAGGCCTCGGTCTTACCGACGTTGAACTGGAAGTGCATGAGGCCCTGCGGGATGAGGAAGGTCTCTCCGGCCCGGACCACCCTCGAGTAGAGCTTGTTCCCGGAGTCAAGGCTGCCGAGGATTCCCACGAGCAGCTCACCTTTCATCACGATGCCGATCTCGGTGGCGCGGGGGTGGATATGCGGCGGGTTTGTACCCCCTGGCACGAAGTCCACCCGGTTCATGGACACGCCCAGCGTGTTCGTACCAGGCCACTCGGCCACATCGAGCTCCGTCACAGCCGAGCCGTTCGGGGTGGACGTGTTGCCGGCCTTGGCCAACTTGGACGAGAAGAGGAAGTCGTCGCCGGCCTCCGACATGGGCTTGCACGTGTGCCCATTCACCGAGACCGCCTTGCCGTCGAGGTCAGCGACACAGAAATCCTGGAGAGGATCAGGGTCGGTGGCCAGGACGGCCGGAGCTAGGAACAACATGGCGAACAGGCCAGCTACTAGGGTTTTAGAGCACCCCATTGCTTGCTATGCAACTGATCAGCTAGAGTTTGTTGATGGATAGTGTGTAAGGCACTGGTGGTTGCTGCTAAGCTGTGGTGGATGAGTGAGTAGTGAGGCATATGGAGCCCTTTATATAGGGGATCGGTTCACGCAACGAATGCATGGAGCTAATTATTAAGCTATGCATGTCGACACCGCATGCATGTGCAAATCACTACCAGAATTTAGGCAGTTGCCGACGGCCATATCTATGCCGACGGCCCCCGTCGGCATATATGGGCATACCCCGACGGCCCAACTAAAGCCGTCGGCGTATAACCATCTATGCCGACAGGGGCCATCGGCATAGATAAGCCGTCGGCGTTTCTCCGAATATACCGACGGAGGCCGTCGGCATAGAGCAGGCCGTCGGCATATCACGTGGGCCCGTCTACCCGGGCGGCGACGG
>NW_024115338.1:0-14922 GCF_003073215.2 Triticum urartu
GGGCGTGGAGGGGCGCAGCGGCAGCGGCGCCAGGGCAGCAACCGTGCATTAGTAGGCAGGGGCGCTGTCACTTAACAGGGAGCAGGGAACAGGAGGAGCAGGAAGAAGGTCGCCGGTGCCACGGGCTGCCGTTGCTCACCGGCGTCGATGCATCAGCACGGTGGTGCTGCCCGATGCACATAAGGGGCTTGTTGAAATGTCAAACAAAGAAGGAGGGGAGGAAGAAGAAGGTTGATGATGACGTGTGGGTCCCATTTGTCATAACGGTTAACTTCACGGTCAAAATAAACAGAGTTGACTTTGCTGCCAGTCCCACATGTCATAAATAGGTTTAAAATCATAAAAACGATCATCAACTCAACTGTAGTTTTTTGTCACGAAATTAGCACTAATCTGGAGTTTTTGATCAGTTTTCAAAATGTGGTAGTTCTGTGGGATGGATACGTGAAATGTGGTAGTTTTTTGTCAATTACTCATGGTATTCAGATGAATACACCGTGTCAGTGTGTGTGTGGTGTTTTTGATTGCACACTCATGTGTGCCCTGTTAAGGATATGCGTTTGTACAGGAGTTTACAGATAAAAACAATACATATCCTAGTTGGCTTGACCATACTTATGCCGTTGCACATGCAAGGGCTATCTAGTTGCACGGTTGACGGCTAGTCTAGTTTTGGCTCTAGTGCCTAAATCAGGTTAGGCAGTGTGTATGCTGATTTTTTTATTGCACGCTCAAGCGTGCCCAGTTGGTCATACAGTGCATCAAGTTGCACACATTTTTTTTGTTTTGTAGGTCTGTTTTGAAAAATTATCATGAGTTGCTTACCTCAAGGCATTTTTTATATAAATTGTTTTTTCTCATTTTTTCATTTATGCATTTGGTTGCTTCGACTAATTTGTTTGTTTGCTCTTTTTCACATACCAAAAATGGTTGTAAAAGGAGATGCAACTCCTAGTGAACGAGAGGTATCCTCAACTTCTATAGATGCATCCTGTACTTTTATAGTTGCACAACAATCAATTAGGATTGGGTATCCTCAACTTTTCAAATAGTTGCACAACAATATCATACGAGTTGGAATCCTCAACTTTCATAGTTGCACTAGAACCATTGCCTCAACTTTTTAAATAGTCCACAACAATACCACATGAGTTGGCATCCTCAACTATTTTAGTTGCACAAGAACCAATCAGGAGTTGGCATCCCCAACTGTTTTTAATAGTTGCATAACAATGTCACATGAGTTGGCATCCTCAACTATTTTAGTTGCACAAGAACCAATAAGGAGAATCCCCGACTTTTTTTAATAATTGCACAACAATGTCGCATGAGTTGGCATCTTCAACTCCTTTAGTTGCACAAGAACCATTCATTAGTTGGCATCCTCATGTGTTTACATGCATTTGATTTTCTAGGTTTGCACATGCACTTGAATGTAGTTGCACTACTTATTTGGAAGATTATAATCTTTTAAACTTCACTATTTTTTCCATTTCTTTTTTTAAGACATGCCAAATTCATGATGTTCATCAGTTCAAAATTCATTACATACTTGCACAAACATCCGACATGGATTGCATGCAGGAGTACTTGCAGTTGCAGTTGCACAACAACCAACATAAGTTTTTTTTGGAATTTTGCGTACATAATTTTTAGCTAAACCAAAACGAATAAGAAATTATATGAGTTGGCATCTTAAACTTTCATATGTGTTCAAGATGCCAACTACTAAAATTCAAAACCCCACAAGTAGAATGATATGGGAGTGTTGTCAATTGCACACTTGTCCTGGTTAAGATGCATAGATACAACCCAGGGTTGGTTATTTTTTCTCAGACTTCTTTTTTTGCATCATGTGCAGGTTATGGGGGTGGAGGAGCTGTTGTACATTTCTGCACATAGTTCTCGGCTACAAAGTCACATATACTTTTGTGTGGAAAGATCAAAGGACAAAAACACCCGCAGACCATATTTTTGTCTAGTTGGTAGTTATGTTTCACAGTACCTACAACATACTTCTCTTTTTCTTCTTCTTTTTTTTGCTACATGGACATCGGTTCTTCTGCATTATGTGTGATATAAGACATTCTATGTGCTCTCTCCTATATAATTACACATTTTTTGGGTTTTGTTGCACATAGTGCTGCAAATGTTGGCTTGTCCCATGATATAGTTGCACAAAAATAAGTTGAAATTGCACAAGTACAAGATCTCCCCTTTTCTATCTCTGTTTATGCTCTCTTCAGCTATGGAGAAGCTATTTTTGTAAAGAGAAATTTGGTGAGTAGGAAAGGGAAAGTCAAGGAGGGGGGTCTGAACAGGAGGAGAAAAGGATCATCTCTTTTTTCACCCTTGTTGGCGCTACCTAGTAAGTTCTGATCTGTCCTCACTCTTTCTTCTTATTTTTCATAGCAAATTGTTCCAGATCCACTGTTAGTAAACTTTGATTCATCTGTCATGGTAACTCTGGCAATGGAGATCCTGACCTAGGAAACCATTTGTTTTGAAGAAGAAGGTGGGAGCAGGTAAAGGCGTGGGAAGAAAAAGTTGGTGGCCAGGGGGCATGATGGCCTGGGGCTAGGGACCGCGTCCATCGCGTGATTTGTTGGCTTGACGCGCGTCTGTTGCTACCGGGGGAGGGATTTCCTTTTATGGGATCGGGGGGACCAATTCTTTCCTTTCCTGGCGGCCCCTCGGGAGTGCTAGCGGGCCAACGGCCGCCCGCTAGATGGGTCCTTGAACCTTTGTCTTTTTTGTGTAGCATTTTGCTGTTTGTTTGGAAGGAAATGTCATCAATGCGACACCGACCTATTGGTAGTACTGATTTTGAGGATGTGGCCCGTTTTCGGTGAGTAACAAGAATAACTCGGTGTTGAATATATGATTTCTGTTGCCGTATTATGGTGTATAGGGAAACCCTAAAATGATATACGCTTTGGCAGATGCATATGATCTGATCACATGTATTTTGGCATCAACTAGAGCAGACTCTCGGGAGCTGGCGTTCACTCCGACCAACAACCAAACTGCCAGTCCTGGACCAATCTTTGCTGGCCCTGGAAAAGATGGCAGCGGCAGCCCCCACACTGGCCTGCTGAAAAGTGGAAGCTTATGTTGGCGGTGGAGTGGCCACGAACCCCTGAAGCATTTTCTCGGCGACTGACGAAGGCGGCACCGAACTTGAATGCATCTATTGCTCATCAATGCTCCCAGGCCTGTGTGCCAGAATTTGTTGTTTTCCTGATGCTTTAGCAGTGTAGGAGCTCTTCTTAATTATGTCTTCCTGATGTTGTTTTCTTGTTGCTTTAGGAGTGTAAAGCACTCTTTATTGTAATGAACCTTGTAACACCGGTTAGCTCTGGTTTCATTTTCAATGAAAATGGAACAGGGCTTGAGGGCTTTTTGATCTAAATTGAGCTTCATGTATGATGAATCGGTGGGGATTGGAGTATGGAGCCTTGTGCAGAGGTCAAACATTTCAGGGCTACTCACGGGCCTTTAGGTGAAGTGGACGATCCATGAGTGGATGGGACATGGAGAACCACTCGTGACCGCAAGCCCGTCATGAAGGGCCGAGAGGAAGTTATGAGTTGCCTGTATATGGGGTGAGAGTTTTCTACCTCCTACCTGTTCTTTTGCTATCCCCTCCCAAACTCTCTGAATATTTGTATCAAAGCTATCCTATAGATTCTTGATTCTTTCGGTGTACTGCTGAGAAAACCGAGTCTACATTACATAATACTAGTGTTTAGATAACAGGAATACTAGTGTCGAGAAAACTGATTCTTACGATGTTAGTTGCATGGATGAATGTTAATACAATTTTCACGCAGTCCACTAGATTTGTTCCATAGTTCGGCGCCACTCCCCTTCACAACCCCCCACAACCAATGAACTATGTGTTGCTAATAAATTGAGACTGATGGTGTGCAAGCCCTCAACAAACATTCGACGGACTACTCCAAGGAGGCCCAGATGATCGAGGATATCAAAGTGAAGGCTAATTCTACTACTCATACTCTAGCACAGCTGGCATTAAATGCTCCTTCTGATGTAAACCCTGAATGGGATGATGATGTACCAGCGGACATTGCTGGGATTGTAAGGGCCGATAGTGCCCATATCGTTTCCCTCGGAATTGTTTTTGAACTACGTGTTGTTGCATCGAATGGTCAGATATAATGTTCAAATGTTGTATGTCCAAATTCTGTACGGATTAGCATCAACATCCTTACCATATATGCTGAACTCAAACAACATGTGTTTCTAACCCCTCTCACTCCTATCGACAAGACTCTGGACTTGGAGTATCTTCTCCTAGCCTGCTTTCTCTGTCTTGGATTTTTTGCTAGGTACTTTCTCTTCCATGGATGGGTAGTAAACTGCCTAGGGGGAGCAAGGCCACATCCTCATATAGCATGAGCTTCTGAGCAAATTTTTACTGCATGGTACTACATGAGATCTGCTATCCTGTAGGGGTTTAACTCACCAAAAGAAATCAGCTGTGGTGCTTCAATGGTACTCAAAAGTCTTTTAATCAGTCATTAACTACTGAAGTTAAGATCGAAGGGCTAAGCAGCCACATCTCTCAGCCGGCAGTCTTCCGACCTAGTATTACACAACTCTAACAATGTATTGGGTACAACATCACAGTTGCATAGAATGCATATCATACCCATCATATGTTTAGTATAGATATACAATACGACCATATGAATACAAACTGGGGTAAGCATCAAATGTTCAGCCACCAGTACATAGCTTGTTCATGGCTTGTGATGGATGATAGTAACCCACCGAACACATACAATCTAAACTCTTCGCGTCAGTCACTTATGCTTTAAACCATCAAATCTATATCCAACGGTTAGAAACGCACCGCCACTATTTATCTTCTTCCTTCTGCACCTAGCCTGCCCCACCCGAACTGTCGGCCTCCATCACCCGCGGTCGGCGAGCACTACTGCGCACTTCAAGGAATAGAACGTGTATTACAGTATGTGTACAACATATTTAGAGAGCCATCACTCTGGAATGTGTTTGAATTTGCGGGAACACGATATTTTATTCGTAAAGTTGTCTTCTCGAATTAATTTTGAGTTCCAGAGGTGATGCATTAAAATGTAGGGCTATCGTAAGCATGCACATTTATCTGCAAGAAAAAAATGTTCTCTCGGAATTTTGTCCTAACAGTTTTGACCTCGCGGAATTATCACAGTATATGTCATGGTAGAACGGATTACAACAAAAGCCACGTGATACCCATTCACACAAATAACAAATAATAAGGTGGAATCTCTCTAGTTAACTTAACGAATAACAAGTGAAAAGTATCAGCTTCTTCCAAAAGAATGGAACACAATTTCTGATTGATCAGAAGTATTAGCCTTCTTCCAAGAAAAACAGAACGGTGAATTAACATTACATAATAGTGTTTAGAATAGGGTGTTAGTTGCATGAGTGTTCCAATTTTCACGCAGTCAACTAGATTTGATCCATACCATTGCCTTTCGAGACCAACGAACTATGTGGTACTGGATTTCATGGTAAGATCTGATGTCCAAATGTCATGCCCCAAAATTACGTACAGAGAAGCCACATTTTTCTTAGCATATACACCGAAACCAATCATTATGTGTTTCTGATTCCTCTCACTCCTACCGACAAGACTCTGAACTTGGATTATCTTCTCCTAGCCTGCTCTCTGTTTCGTATTTTTGCTGGCTACTTTCTCTTCCATGAACTGCAGAGTAGGGAGCTTCTGATCAAATTAATACTGCATGGTATTACATGATATCTGCTATCCTGTAGGGGTTAAATCACCAAAATAAGTCAGCCAAGGCGCTTTTTCAAGCCAGTACCAAGCTACTGAAGTTAAGATCGAAGAGCTAAGAGCCACAACTCTCAGTCAGCTGTCTTCCGACCTATTTATAATTGAAAGACAGGTAGAGCCACACATTTCCGTTATACGCCCCCGTCTCAAAATAACTGTCTCAACTTTACACTTATTTCGGAATGGAGGAAGTATTTATTACACACAACTCCAACAGTGTACATTATCACAATTGCATAGAACACATACAATTCCATAAGCATGAACTGTTCAACCACCAGCATGTACTGTGCAGATATACAATACCAGTACAAACTGGGGTAAACCATAAGCATCACATGTTCAACCACAACCACCAGTACGTAGCTTTTTCATGGCCTGTGAAGCAAGGTAGGAACCCACCCAGCACACACAAGCTACTTACTTACCAATTACCACGGACCAGGAAGCACATGCTTCGCTTATTCCACCGAACAGAAACGAAAGAACCCAAAGTCCCGACGATATGTAGAAGAGCTGCATCTTCACGAACCTGATGGTCCAAAGTGCTAACTCGTTCAGTGCTTTTTGCAAAAAGTTTACTGAATGTGCGATGTTTTTTGCAAAAAATTAGTAAGCTCGTGGTTTTCTGCAAACGATGCGTCAAATATGGTGGTTTTATGCAATTAACTCCTTGCTACAATAACCATACGAATAAACTTGTAACTGTGAAGGTGCCTATATCACTCCCTTTGTGTTACTTATTTCACAAAAGCAAATCAAGATAGCATGTTAAACAGAAAACTAGTCTATCAATCTCAGAATAGTCAAACTAGACATCAAGAAATAGAACGAGTATTTTTTTTAAGATTAAATAGAACGGGTATTACAGTACTGGAACCGGAACCAAAGGGGTCAGACAAACCGGGACCAATGCACCCCAAGGCCCGGCCGGCGCCCTAGCCTCACAAATCGGGACTGATGCACCCTTTGGTCCCGGTTCGTGAGTGAACCGGGATTAATGCCCTTACCCAGGCCTCAACCAAAGCCCTATTTTCTACTAGTGAGTATGTGTACAACATATTTAGAGAGCCATCACTTCGGAATGTCTATGAATTTGTGGGAATATGATATTTTATTCGCAAAGTTTTCTTTCTTGAATTAATTTTAAGTTCCAGAGGAGATGCATTAAAATGTAGGGCTATCGTTTCAACAGAGGCAGCAGTGTGTAAATCAGTAAGCATGCACATTTATCTGCAAGAAAAAAGTGTTCTCTCGGAATTTTGTCCTAGATTTCCATCATTCAGAGTTCATAGGGTGTTTTGACCTCACTGAAATATAACAGCATACATCATAGTGAGATTACAACAAAAGCCACGTGATACACAATCACACAAATAACAAATACTTCCTCTTCGTCCCATAATATAAGAGCGTTTTTTACACTAAATAGTGTTAAAAAACGCTTTATTATTATGGGATGAAAAGAGTAATAAGGAGTCTCGTCCACTAGATTTGATCCATACCACTGCCCTTCAAAACCAACGAACTATGCGTTGCTGGATTTCATCGTCACATCTCATGTCCAAATGTTGCGTCCCAAAATTACGTACAGAAAAGCCACATTTTTCTTAGCATATACACCAAACCCAGTTATTATGTATTTCTGATTCCTCTCACTTCTATCTATTAGATGTGTATAGTCCTATTTCGGTACATCTTCATTGTATAAGGGTTTCTTGCACTTTACTACACATGTATATGTATTGACCTTTAGCCTCTCAGTAAAGTTAGTTGCTCACTTATTTAACATGGTATCAGATGCTAGGCTAGCCCCTCTTCCAAACGATGCAACTCCGTGCATGCTCTATCCTAGTCGCCGCCGCTGCTAGCCTCGTCCTAGTCTCCGGCCGTCCTCTACTTCCATTCGTCCCCGTCAGGACCATTACTCTCGCTGCTCGACTCCATCTCGCGCAGGCGCTCCTCTCAGCTCCCGTTACAGCCCGAGGCCGGCCGTGCTTGGCCTTGTTGGTTGTTGCGCCTAGCTGCTACATCTCCCGCTGATTTCCAGCTCCCTTCGGCCTTCGCCGCCGCCCAGTTTGGCCGCTACCGCTGCTGCGTTGAGGCCGCCTCGACTAGCCACTGCCGCCGCCCTGTTCGGCCACTGCCGCTGCCGCCCGGTCCGGCCGTCGCCTGGTCTGGCACCGGGTCTCCTCCAGGTCGTCACCGCCCCCTTCTCCACTGGCTGCAGTCGATCTCTATGGTCTCGTTCGCTTCCTGGTTCGAGCGATTCCCTCGGTCCAGATCGAGTTGAGGGCCCATTAACCAAAAAAATAGAGAAGCAGAAGGGAGACTTCCTCGTGTCTTCTTCGGGCTATGTCGCTGTCCCTCGGTGCTCGGTGATCTTCGATGGCACCAACTATGCTGAGTTTGCGGGGTTCATGCGTATCCACATGCGTGGTCTTCTGCTATGAGGCGTTCTCTCTGGCGAGGTACCGTGTCCACCCTGCCCTGTTGCTTCGGTGGCTCTTACCCCACCGGCATAGCCGTTACTTGCTGCTGATGCGTCTCAGGCTGATCGGGATGCAGCCAAGGCTCTTGATGATGCTGCAGTTGACGTTTATGATCAGCAGGTATCCGTCTATACTGATGCTTTTTCTGCCTATCGGGATGATCTGTCTGTTTACACTCGGTGGTGCAATGATGATGCTCGAGCTGCTGCTATTCTCACTACGACCGTCCTTCCTCAGTTTGCTTCGAAGTTCATGAGACTTGGCACAGTTGCAGCGATGTGGTCTTATCTCTGTCAACACTATCAGCCATCTGGTGATGCTCTCTACCTATCTATGGTGCGTCAGGAGCACGCACTCCAGCAAGGTGATTCCTCTGTTGATGAGTTCTACTCCCAGTGCTCTGCCATCTGGCGTCAGCTTGACTCTCTTCGGACAGTTGTTTGTGGAACTTGTCGTTGTTGTCAGACTACATGGTCCGATTTGGAGTTTCAGCGGGTTCATGAGTTCTTATCTCGTCTTCGCTCTGAGTTTGAGCCTCGACGTGCCCACCTGCTTGCTCGTGGCCGTGTTCCTATCTCGGAGGTGCTTGCTGAACTTCGTGCTGAGGAGACCCGCCTTCGCTCTGCTGGGTTACTTGTGGTTCCCTCGATGTTGGCCGTACGAGCTCCTGTGTCATTTTCTCGTCTTACCGCTCCACCGTTCCTGCCCACTCCTTCAGCAGGGGGGGTGACTCGCCATCCTTATGATGAGAAGGGTCCGTCACGTCATGACACCTTCTATGGTTACTGCTCACGATCAGGTCATCCAGAGTCTGATTGTCGCCAGAAGAAGCGAGATCAGAGGCGCTCCTCTTCCAGCGGGACTCCAGGGTCTTCCTTGGCTCTGTCACTCACTGACCAGGACATTGTACGCCTCAAGCGTCTACTTGCTTCCTCCGACTCCTCGTCGACTGGTTCAGCTGCTGCTGTGACTGCATCCACTTCTCCACCACCGCAGGCATCTACACAGTCAGGTACATCTTCATGGGTTCTGGATTCTGGAGCCTCTTTTCATATGTCTTCTAATTCTTCCGTGTTGTCTTCTCTCCGACCTCTTGATTCGCATGTTAATGTTCTTACCGCCGATGGCACACCTCTTCCTGTTGCTAGTCGTGGTATTCTTTCCACTCCATCTTTTTCTGTTTCTAGTGTTTCACATGTTTCTCGCCTTACCATGAATCTTTTTTTCGCTGTCCAACTTACTGATTCTGGTTGTCGTGTCATTCTTGATACCGACTCTTGCTCCATTCAGGATCGTCGCACCAAGGCTTTGGTTGGTGCTGGCCCCCGGCGCCGTGAGTCAGAGGGCCTTTGGGAGGTTGACTGGCTTTGTGTTCCTTTCGCTGCCACCACTTCTGCCAGCTCTCATGCCCTTGTTGCCTCTTCGTCTGCATCCTTCCAGCAGTGGCATCATCGTCTTGGTCACATCTGTGGCTCTCGCTTGTCCTCTTTACTTCGTCAGGGCCTCTTAGGGTCTGTATCTGGAGATGTTCCTTTACATTGTAATGGTTGCAGACTTGGCAAACAGACCCAGTTACCTTATCCTACCAATGAGTCGGTATCTCAGCGTCCTTTTGACTTAGTTCATTCTGATGTTTGGGGCCATGCTCCCTTTGATTCGAAAGGTGGTCATCGCTACTATGTTCTGTTTATTGATGATTTCTCTCGCTACACTTAGCTCTACTTCATGAAATCTCGTAACGAGGTTCTCTCTATATACAAACGATTTGCTGCCATGGTTCACACCTAGTTTTCCACGCCCATTCGTACTTTTCGTGCTGACTCCGCTGGAGAGTATATCTCCCACCTGTTGCGTGGTTTTCTCATGGAACAGGGTACTCTTGCCCAGTTCTCATGTCCCGGTGCTCATGCTCAAAATGGCGTTGCCGAATGTAAGCATCATCATCTGCTTGAGACAGCTCGTGCGCTGATGATTGCCGCTTCTCTTCCATCCCACTTTTGGGCTGAGACTGTTTCTGCATCCACCTATCTCATCAACATTCAGCCATCGACTGCTCTGCAGGGTGGTATTCCTATGGAGTGTCTCACAGGTCGCTCTCCTGACTAGTCAGCTCTTCGTATGTTTGGATGTGTGTGCTATGTTCTTCTTGCCCCCCGAGAATGCACCAAACTGACTGCTCAGTCGGTTGAGTGTGTTTTCCTTGGCTACAGTGATGAGCACAAGGGCTCTCGTTGTTGGGATCCTGTTGGTCGTCGCTTACGCATCTCGCGTGATGTGACTTTTGACGAGTCTCGTTCTTACTACCCACGTCCTTCTTCCTCGACCTTCTCTATGGATGATATTTCCTTTCTTCTCCTTCCCGATACACCCCGCTATGTGCCTCATGTTTCACCTCTTCCTCCAGCACCGCTCATTCACTCTCCTTCACCACCGACCCCCTCTTCCCCATCCTCCTCCTCCACCTCTCCATCGTCATCTCCAGTCCATCGCCCTCTCTCACCGTTCCCTCTTCACTATACTCGACGCCCTCGTCCTGAGGATGCTTCCCCCGATGCGCCTTCCACCTCTGGTGTGCCTCTCCTCACGCCTCTCCCGGTTCATAACCTCCAGTCTCGGCCTCGCCCCCCACCTGATCGCTATTCACCTGATCGGTACGGTCTCTCTATTAGTGCTGAGCCCACTTCCTATCGGACTGCCACGACTCAGCCTGAATGGCAGCTTGCGATGGTTGAAGAGCTTGCTGCCCTTGAGCGCTCTGACACATGGGATCTGGTTTCTCTCCCTTCCGATGTTCGTCCCATCACTTGCAAGTGGGCCTACAAGATTAAGACTCGCTCCAATGGTTTCCTTGAGTGTTACAAAGCTCGTCTTGTGGCCCGTGGTTTTCAGCAAGAGCAGGGACGTGATTATGATGAGACATTCGCTCCTGTGGCCCACATGACCACTATCCGCACCCTCCTTGTTGTGGCTTCTGTTCATCATTGGTCTATCTCTCAACTTGATGTCCAGAATGCCTTTCTCAATGGCGAGTTACGTGAGGAGGTTTATGTGCAGCCACCACCTGGATACTATGCTCCTGATGATATGGTCTGTAGACTTCGTCGCTCCCTCTATGGTCTTAAACAGGCCCACATGCCTGGTTTGAGCGCTTCGCCTCTGTGGTGACTGTCGCTGGTTTCTTGCCTAGTGATCATGATCCCGCGTTGTTTGTTCACACGTCTCCTCGTGGTCGGACTCTTCTCCTTCTCTATGTTGATGACATGATCATTACCGGTGACGATTCTGACTACATTGCCTTTGTTAAGGCTCGCCTTCGCGACCAGTTCCTCATGACTGATCTTGGTCTACTTCGCTATTTTCTTGGGATTGAGATCTCCTCGACCTCTAATGGCTTCTACATCCAGGAAAAATATATTCAGGATCTTCTTGATCGCGCTGCTCTCGGTGATGAGCGCACTATTGTGACTCCTATGGAGCTCAACGTTCAGCTTTGTGCCTCTGATGGTGATCTTCTTCCTAATCCCACTCGCTATCGTCACCTTGTTGGCAGCCTTGTCTATCTTGCTGTTACGCGTCCTCGCATCTCCTATCCTGTCCACATCTTGAGTCAGTTTGTTTCAGCCCCCACCTCTGTCCACTATAGCCACCTCCTCCGTGTTCTACAATATCTTCGTGGCACGATCTCTCAGCGTGTTTTCTTTCCCCGCTACAGCTCTCTTGAGCTCCAGGCCTACTCTGATACTACCTGGGATAGTGATCCCTCTGATCGGCGCTCGCTGTCTGCTTACTGTATCTTTCTTGGTGGCTCCCTTATTGCCTGGAAGACAAAGAAACAGACTGTAGTTTCTCGCTCGAGTACAGAGGCTGAGTTGCGAGCCATGGCTATGTTGACGGCTAAGGTGATCTGATTACGATGGTTACTTGAGGATTTTGGTGTGTCTGCTACTTCCTCGACTCTCTTACTGTCAGACAGTACCGGTGCTATCAGTATTGAGCGTGACCCGGTGAAGCATGAGCTCACCAAGCACATCGGTTGGATGCCCACTTTGTATGTGCTGCTGTGCAGGATCAGATTCTTGCTCTCCACTATGTGCCCTCTGAGTTATAGTTGGCGGACTTTTTTACGAAGGCACAGACTCGCGCAGCATAGTTTTCTTCTCTCCAAACTCAGTGTTGTTGATCCACCATAAGTTTGAGGGGGGGTGTTAGATATGTATAGTCCCGTTTCGGTACATCCTCATTGTATAAGGAGTTTCTTGCACTTTGCCACACATGTATATGTATTGGCCTTTGGCCCCTTAGTAAAGTTAGTTGCTCACTCATCTAACACTATCGACAGGACTCTGAACTTTGGTAGCACATCATGATATATAGCATGAGCTTCTGATCAAATTAATACTGCATGTTACTACATGATATCTGCTATCCTGTAGGGGGTTAAATCGCCAAAATAAGTCAGCCAAGGCACTTTTTCAAAGCAGTATCGAACTACTGAAGTTAAGATCGAAGAGCTAAGAGCCACAACTCTCAGTCAGCTGTCTTCCGGCCTATTTATATTCGGAAGACCTGTAGAGCCACATCTTTCCCTCGTACTCCCTCTGTCAGACACTTATTTTGGGAATATTTGCTACACACAACACCGACAGCGTACATTATCACAATTGCATAGAATACATACAATTCCATAAGCATCTACTGTTCAACCACCAGCATGTACTGTACAGATATACAATATGCCAGTACAAACTCGGGTGCATCAACTATTCAACCACCGGTACGTAGCTTTTTCATGGCCTGTGAAGCAAGGTAGTAACCCACCCAGCACACACAAGCTACTTACTTACCAATTACCACGGACCAGGAAGCACATGCTTCGCTTATTCCAACGATACATAGAAGAGCTGCATCTTCATGAACCTGATGGTCCAAAGTGCTAATTCACTTCTCCCACCAGTGAAGGAAATCCTTGCGCCTGTTGATCTTCTTCTGCAACTGGAGAACGCCATACAGGAGAGCTTCAGCTGTTGGCGGGCACCCAGGGACGTAGATGTCCACGGGAACGATCCGGTCGCACCCACGCACGACGGAGTACGAGTAGTGGTAGTATCCACCGCCGTTGGCGCAGCTGCCCATCGAGATCACCCACCGAGGCTCTGGCATCTGGTCATAAACCCTATCGAGAGTAGATCAAGCTCAGGATATCAGCTAGATCTAGATAAAGTAAAATTCCATATGTACAAAATGGTTATTTAAAATGAAAAAAAAAGAACTCAATGACCCCTGCAAAAAGAACACAAGGTTTTAAGCTAATCTGTATTTTTGTGGCTCGGTTCTTGGGATATCTGAATTTATAAACCTTGATAAATTGAAATGAACAGTCATGTCTATGCCGTTTCAAGAAAATTGGCATCAACCAAAAGCAAGTCATACAGGACAAAAGAACCTTTCTGTTCCACTTACTACAGTAACCATACAATCAAGGCGCATATGTCACACTATGTTTGTGTTCCTTTCTTATTCCATAAAGGCAAATCGAAAATTCGAGATAGTATGTCGGGCAAAAATAAGTCTCTCTAATCTGGAAATAGACAAATTGGACTTCAAGGACTAGAACAGGTGCTACATCATGTTTAGAGAGCCACCAACCACAAGTGAAACAGCTTAGAAAAGAGTAATGACGTGCAGGAGTGCGAATATTTTACTCGTAATTAAGGTTTGATCTTCTCGAATTAATTTGAAGTTACACAGGAGATACATATAAATGCAGGTCTCCCATTTCAGCAAGGAGGCGGTAGAGTGTAAATTACTCCCTCCGTCCCATAATATAAGAGCATTTTTGTCACCACACTTATATTATGGGGCGGAGGGAGTAGTAAGCATGCACAGCTATCTGTATGAAAAAGTTCTCTCAGAGTTCTGTCCTAGCTAGGTTTCCACATGCAGAGTTCATAAGAGCTCACTGAATTGTAACAATACACGCAATGGTATGGCTGATTTCAGCATAAGCCTGTTGTAGAGCAGACTGACATACAGGACAAACAAATAAGGGGCAATCTCTCTGATTAACTGAACAAATAACATGACAAGAGTATTAGCCTTCTTTCAACAAAAACAGAACACATTTTGTGATAGGCCATATTTGCAAAAAAAAAAATGTGATGTGCAGTCATGACGATCAGACCAACATGTACGTGCACAAATGCTCAGGATGCACAGCATATCGCACACGATTCATCGGGGAACATGACCTAAATCATGAGGAAACATTCGTGCGCAAAGCAAATTCGTAGGCTAGAAATGTTCGTCCCCTGCTTACGATGATCGAAGTGCATCAATCAAGAGAAGAAATGGGCAGACGGAGGTGACACGTAAATACGTACTTGCGGAGCGCGGGCGCCATCTTGTTGGTGAGCGTGCCGGCGACGATCATGCAGTCGGACTGGCGCGGCGAGGGGCGGAAGATGACGCCGAAGCGGTCGAAGTCGTAGCGGGCGGCGCCGGCGTGCATCATCTCCACGGCGCAGCAGGCGAGGCCGAACGTCATGGGCCAGATCGAACCCCGCCGCGCCCAGTTCATCAGGTCGTCCACCTTGGACA
>NW_024115339.1:0-10479 GCF_003073215.2 Triticum urartu
CTTGCTGTTTTGCTGTCTACGCCCCCGGCCCCCCCCCCCCCCCCCGAAAACCGAAAAGAGCCTTTTAGTGTTTCTGGGAGCTAGCGGCGAAGCATTCGCCGTCCGCCCGTGCCACGGTTCGTGCGGTTTCGAGGCCACATCTCATGTATATTAGCGTATTCCCAAATAGTTTTTCATATTCAACATTATGTCACATCAGATGGCGGGCCCATGTTAGTAATACAGTAGTACTTGATGCATGTCTGATCCATTCTCTCTTTTCTTTCACGTGAAGGTGCATTAGCATGCGAGATTACATCCTATCCTTTATTCTCTCTTTGGCAATTTCATTCATTCATGTCTTTCAAGATATAATTTCATTTTAAAAATATTTATGGATTTGAACTCCTGGCGCCGAGACCTTTAGAACAAGATCAATCTTGAATACATTCAAACATGTTTAGATTTCAATGTTTCAAATGACTGAAATAAGCAAAATAAGTTCTTTGAATTAAGTGAAATCAATTTTTTGAAATGAGTAATTTGTTTTTCATGCATACTAAACATAATTCAGTGTGCAATATGTGAAATTTGTTATTTCAAATTTGTGAAAGTAGTTATTAAAAAATGAGAAACTGATTATTTCATAAAAAAAGAGTGAAAATCTAGTTTTGAAACTGGTGAAATTGATTTTCTAAATGATGTTTTCTGGAAATAAGTGAAAATAGTTATCTGAAAACTAAAATTTGTAAATGGGTGAAATCTTTGTTTCATATACATGACACATATTTTGGTGTGAAATACATGAAACTTTTTATTTGAAAATTTTGAAACTAGTTAATTCAGACATGTGAAACTGGTTATTTGAAAATTTTATTTAAGATGAGCAATTCTTTTAATGAAACGAGTGAAATTAGCTATGAAAATAATTGAAGCATGCCTTTCAAATGAAACTAGTGGAATTCGTCTTTTGAAACGAGTGAAACTAGTCTTTTAAATTGAAATATGATTTGTTTCACTCCATTTTTCAGTGTGTTTATTTTGAAGTTGCTTCGTTCGCTCCTTTCAATTTTAGTTATATTTCACATATCCCTCTTCTTGAAACCAATAGATTTTTTTCAAATGGGTGAAATTAGCTTTTGAAAATAATTGAAATATGTGTCTTTCTTTCAATTGGAACGAGTGAAATCAGTTGTTTGAAATGAGTGAAATCAGTTTGTAACATGAGTCAAATATGTTTTTTTAATGAGTGAAGTTTATTTTTGAAATGAGTGAAATACATTTTTGAATTGTGTGAAATATGTTTTTTATATAATGAGTGAAATTTGTTCAGTAAAAGTAAAACTAGTTCAACATCCATAATTGATCTTGTTCTGACGATCTCTTCAGTACGAATTCCAATATATAAAATGTTTCAAAAATGAAGATTTAGTTCGAAATATAACGATCATTCAAAATATGACTACAAAATAAAGTACCCATCTTTTACATGGAGAGAGAGGCATGCAATTGTCCTTCTGTCCACTCTCTCGACTCTCTCCTGTTGAAGAGGACACAAGCTGACACATGCATTTGTATCCCTCTCTTCAACATTACTTATTACATAGGAAAAGTTATCTCATGTTATACCTATAAAGCTAGCACAAATGGGATGCAACTATTCTAATCCTGAGCTCATATGAGCTCGGGTGAACAGTAACCTAAAGAAAAAATAGAAACAAATACAAAAAATTCTAATTTTTTTTGTGTGTGAAACATTGACAAAATGCTTGTTAGCTTGCAAAATTACATCGCCATATGACATTCGTGGAAATCGTGGCAAGGAAACAAACAAATCAATTCTCCAAAATGTTCTTTTCAAACACATTTTGGAGCACCGATTTTTTTTTTGCCGCATTTTTCACGAATGTCATTTCATGCTGTAATTTTGCGAGCTAGGAAAATATTTGAAAGCTAGGAGTACAATTTATTCAACTAGTGAAATAGAATTGAAAGTAATTCATGCATTTGATCAATGTCTGTACTCAAATTGATTCATTTTTGTGTCAATTTTTTTTAGGTTATGGAACTGGGAACGTTATAATGTGTTCCGTGTTTTTGGATAGTTATTGTAGGTGCCAAAGTATTTTGGCCCGGGTTTATTTGAATCCTGGCTCCGCCACTGCCAACCCCGGCGTCCAATTCCGGCCATTTGACATGGTCTCCCATCTTCCTCTGAACAAACGACCCAAAACGACCGCAGCCATCAACGCAGTCCCGCCTCCGGCCTCCTAAATTCTGCATGCCTAATTATACCCTCTTTCCACCTCCTCCTCCGTTGGAACGCGTTTGCTTCCCACCATTCCTGGCCTTACCCCTCGAGCGAGCGAGCTAGGCCTTCTTGTCTCGATCGCTCCCACGCTAGCCAGCTCGATCGGGCGACGGCGCGTGGCATTAGTCCTGGATCGATCGAGCTAAATAAAATGACCAAGGCAGCGCCTATGGCGCCTCGGCGGCGGCGATGGCCGGGGTACTTGCTCGCCGCCGCGGTCGTCCTTGCCGTCGTCACCGCCGCACGGGCGCAGGATTACAATAACGGCGATGATGAGGAGGAGAAGCCTAAGCCGCAGCTCAAGGCGCAGGAGGCGTGCAACGGCGCGTTCCTGTCGTACACGTTCATTGAGCGCGCCAAGGAGTTCCCGCACCTCAAGAACGCGACGGCGCAGGCGTACGCGTTCAAGGCGCAGGCGACCGTGCTCAACACCATGACGACGGACCTCAAGGCGTGGCAGATGTTCGTCGGGTTCCAGCAGAAGGAGATCCTTGTGTCAGTCAGCGGCGCCGTGCTCCTCGACGGCACTGACTTCCCCGCAAACGTCTCCGGTGGCGTTACATTTGCGGGATACCCGATGGCCGACCTCCTCAACTCCATCGACACCGCCGGCGACCTGACGCAGATACAGGTCCAGATGGACATCACCGGCACGCAGTTCGGCGTCAAGCCCCCCGGAAAGCCCATGCCCAAGACCATCAAGCTCACCAATCCCGGCTACCGATGCCCCGCGCCCACCCACAAAGGTGGAGTACCTTGTTCGCCGCCCTCACGACATGTTTCTGCATGCATACATGCATTTCTTGCTTGCTCTGTCAGAAAAAGTTGATCAAGGTTGGAATGTGCGTGCAGATAGCGTGATGTACGTGTGCTGCGTTAAAGATCCCAAGTTCAAGGTGAAGAAGGCCAACAGCACGCGGTACCTGCCGCGGCAGAAGGCCGACCTGACCATGGCCTACGACGTGCTCACGTCGTACGGCAACAAGTACATCGCGCAGGTGACCATCGACAACTGGAGCCCCATGAGCCGGCTGGACAACTGGAACCTCACCTGGGAGTGGAAGCGCGGCGAGTTCATCGAGAAGATGCGCGGCGCCTACACGCTGCTCAAGGAGGGCCCGGCCTGCGTCTACAGCCCGGCGGCGAGCTACTACAAGGACTTCGACTTCACGCCCGTGTACAACTGCGAGAAGAGGCCGGTCATCGTCGCCCTCCCGCCGGACCGGGAGAAGGACAACGACGTGGGCAACCTGCCCTTCTGCTGCAAGAACGGCACGCTGCTGCCGCCCATCATGGACGAGTCCAAGTCGCGGGCCATCTTCCAGCTCACCGTCTACAAGATGCCGCCGGACCTCAACCGGACGGCGCTCTACCCGCCGTCCAACTGGAAGATCACCGGGAAGCTCAACCCGCACTACGTGTGCCGGCAGCCGATCCGGGTGAGCCCCATGGAGTTCCCCGACGGGTCGGGGCTCATGTCGACCACCCCCGCCGTGGCGTCGTGGCAGGTGGCCTGCAACATCACCCGCCCCAAGAAGCGCGCCTCCAAATGCTGCGTCTCCTTCTCGGCCTACTACAACGACTCCACGGTGCCATGCAACACCTGCGCATGCGGCTGCGGCAACGACACCGCCACGTGCGACCCGGACGCCCACCCAGTCCTGCTGCCGGCGGAGGCCATGCTCGTGCCCTTCGACAACCGCACCGCCAAGGCCCGGGCGTGGGCCAAGATCAAGCACTGGCGCGTGCCCAACCCCATGCCCTGCGGCGACAACTGCGGCGTCAGCATCAACTGGCACGTCATGAACAACTACAAGTCCGGCTGGTCGGTGCGCATCACCATCTTCAACTGGCAGGACTACACCTTCAAGAACTGGTTCGCCGCCGTCAAAATGGGCGAGCACTACAGCGGCTACGAGAACGTCTACTCCTTCAACGGTACCCGGTTGGACGCGCCCTTCAACAACACCATATTCATGCAGGCCCTGCCGGGGCTCGAATACCTGGACCCCATCACCGACGGCAGAACGTCGGCGTACCCGAGGCTGCCCGGGAAGCAGCAGTCCGTCATCTCGTTCAAGAAGAAGGACGTGCCAAACATCAATATCCCCAAAGGAGGAGGCTTCCCCAAGCGGGTCTACTTCGACGGCGAGGAGTGCGCGCTCCCCCACAAGTTACCGTCGAGTGCACGCCGGCGGGCAGGGGCTCCCAGTCTCTTGCAGGCTGTCACCGGGGTGGTTCTTGTGATGATTGTTGCTCTTGTGGACTCCTCGTGCTTATGATCTGTGAAAATCTCTCGGGATTGTATCATTGTATAGAGATTTGTGTTAGGGTGCTACATTTGCTGAACATTTTTATTTGGTGGTTGGGGTATATGTCTTCGCTTCAATTCAGATGTTACAGTGACCCCCAAACGAAGGAATTGCTCTCGAGCAACTACAGGCTTATACTTTAGATATACTTCAGGTGACTGAAAAAATTATTATGGTCAGTCGATTTTGTTTTCCAAAGTGTGCACACACACGTACACTACCGATAATGCTCCATCTACGAACAGCTAGCCTACGCAAAGTAACGTAATCTTTCTAACTATAATCCTCTCCCCCCTGATTTCAAGTGGGGTGGGCCCCAGCCACTAATCTTCATCCAATTACCTACCTCCACATCAACTTTTACTTAAAAACTTCACGTAAGTTTACCTGGTCTAGCATTGCTCATACACTACTGCATGCATGCGGCATAGCTAGTCCGTACACGCAGCCATTGAGAGCATTAATGGTGCATGCATGTTTGTGGAGAGTAATTAAGATCAACCCAACGACCTCAGTTTAGTTTGAATTTAGCAACATCTTTTTATGAATTTTGTCTATCGTGTGCAACGTGCAAGTCCAAATGTTTTCTATGTCTTTTCTTTGTGTCTCCTTTATTTTTTGTCTTTTCCTTTTCATTTTTAAATGTGTGTGCGCACAGGCGTGCGTGTGTGGGTCTGTTGTGTCGCGCGGGCGTGTGGGTGTGTTGTGTCAACGTTAAGGTCAACTTTTTTTAATATTATAAAAAGACGTTACACACTTATTTTTGCACATTACGAAAAGATGCAATTCTATGTAAATTGTACGTAATTTTTATCATTATCTGTTTTAGTTTTTGTTTTCATTTTTAAGGGTAATACTAACGCCACTAATTCATCCTACTTAGAAAACTTCATTATTTTGATTCATTCTTCGTCTGAAATTTTATTATTTTGATTTTGTTTCAATTTTTTTTTCATTTTGTTTCTTAACTTCTATGCAAATTTTGTCACTATTTGTTTTAACTTTTTTTATTTTCTTTTGCCTTAAAGTGTAATACCAATGCCACTAATTCATTCCCTCATAAAACCTCATTATAATTATTTTATTATTCTTCTCCGAAAAACTTTATCATTTTGATTTTGTTCCAATATTTATTGCATTTTCATTCTTCTTAAAGGGTAATACCAATACCACTGATTCATTCTTTCTTAGCAAACTTCGTTATTTTGAATTTGTTTTGGTTTTTCTCTCCTTTTCATTTAGGGGTAATACCAATGCCACCAATTCATTACTTCTTAGGAAACTTTGTTTTGCGAAAATTTTACTATTACGTGCTTATTCTTGCACATTCTACAAAGATGCTAATTATGTGTAAATTGTATGCAAATTTTGTCATTATTTGATTTAGTTTTATTTTTTTATTTTCTTTGTTCTTAAAGGGTAATATTAATGCCACTAATTCATTCTGAAAGACTTCTTTATTTTCATTTTGATTTTAGTTCTTATTTAATTTTATTTCCTCTTTAAGGGTAGTACTAATGCCACCAATTAATAACTTCTTACAAAATTTTATTCTGCAGAAATTCCACTACTACGTGTTTATCCTTGCATATTATAAGAAGATGTAATTTCTGTGTAAATTGTATGCAAATTTGTAATTGTTTTTTAATTTTTCAGTTTCTTTCTTTTGGAAGGGTAATATCAATGCCACTAATTCAGTCTTCCTTAGAAAACTTCATTATTTTGATTTTTGTTTTCATTTTCTATCTTCTGGAAAGATAATACCATTGCCACTAATTCATTCTTTCTTAGAAAACTTCATTATTTTGATTTACTTTTAGTTTTATTTCATTTTGTATCTTATTCAAGGGTAATACAAATGCCACTAATTTTCTTTCGTCTTATAAAACTTCTTTTTTGCGGAAATTCTATATGCTTATAATCTTATTCTTGCATATTGTAAAAAGTACATTTTCCTAGTAAGTTGTGTGCAAATTTTGCCATTATTTTTATTAATATTTTTTTAATACTCAATGGGTACATACCTATGCCATTAACTCATTCTTTCTCAAAAAAAACCTTCATTATTTTGATTTATTTCTAGTTTACATTTCATTTTGCTTCATTTTTAAGGGTAATACCAATGCCACTAATTCATTCATTCTTAGAGAACATTCTTTTGAAAGTACCACTATTACATGCTTATTCGTGCATATTATAAAAAAAGCACATTCTTTGTGTAAATTATGTGCAAATTTCATCGTTATGTTTTTTTTCTTCTTTTATGGTAATACCAATGTAACTAATTGATTATGTCTTTAAAAAATTCATTTTTTATTTCTTATTTTAATTTTAGTGTATTAGTATGGGGGGTATAAGAAGGCTCGATAAAGTAGAAGGTTTTATGTTATAGTTGAGTAATATTATTTTCCTTTAAAATTTTGTAATTTTTTTCTTCAAGGTTAATGTAGTTCCATGATTCATTTTCCTTTACAAAGAAATGTTGTCTTCTTCGTTTAAGTTGAACTGCCAAAATGTCTTCTATTTAGGAACAGAGGAAGTATCAGATATCTATCGGACATTTGAAGCAAAAGAAGAAGAACAAAAATAATCTCCACTGATTAGCCGGTCGAAATTATACTTAATTATATAGGCGCATATACATGCATAGTTAGTACATCATGCACACACTTGTACTACATGCATCATTGGCCCACAAACCGGCGCAGAAAAGCAGCGGACGTGCATGCTAGTCAAAACGCGCACATGCATGCAGATGGGCCGGTCCCTCGTAGGGCAATAGACAAAATCGACTGAACAAGAATTTGGGTAAGTCATTTTTCGTTGTAGATGAATGTTCTTTGTCCATCTGATCTAAAATAAACGGCAGATCAAAATGTGACTTGTCAAAATTCTAAATTCAGCCGCCTAACGTCTAGCCGGTCCCCAGACTTAATAGCAAAGTGCGCGTCTGTTGCAATGGATCCAAATGGACTACATATGCATGTTTACCAACTTGAAAAAAAAATCACCCTATTTTTTTATTGGAATACATTCCTCTTAGCAAAAATAAATAAGTACTAGTAGGCGGATGCGCGGCGGCATGTCGCGCCCGTGCTTGAACTTGTTGTTGATTTTTTTGGTTAATGTTTTTGTTTGAAAACTTGAGTAAAGCTAGCAAAGAATAAGAAGGGTGAAGGAGGTGGTGTGTGGAATCTGTGAAGACTGTGGTGAAAAAGTGGTGGATTATATTGTCTGGTTGGAAGGTACATAGCTGCAAATAGTGGGAAAATGGTTTTGGTACATGTAATACAATAACATGAAACTGATCATCAGTTAGCGTGAACTAAAAATAACATAATCATCCGAACTGTAATCTTATTTTGCGGTGCGTTTGTTGAGATCCGGTGAATTATGGATTTATGATCAACCTTATCTATGAATATTATTTGAGTCTTCTCTGAACTCTTTTATGAATGATTAAGATAGCTTTGTATTTATCTCCGATCTATTGATTTGATTAAGAAATTGCCCTACTCATGGTTTAAGTTTATGGATGATCATAATTTTTTTTATTGGATTGAATTTTGCATCTAGAAATCTTTTAGATTCTACCGCGGGAGTTACTTTTATGGAAATTACATTAGAAGAAGCTATTAAACTCCTAGATAATATTATGGCTAATTACTCTCAGTGGCATACCGAAAGATTTTCTATTAGTAAAAAAATGCATGCGATTGAAAAAAATTAATATTTTGAGTGAAAATTTTAATATTTGATGCGAGGTGGTGCTCAGGCTGCGCTGAATTCGTCTCGCTGCCCCTCTTCCGCAAAAAATACCCTCTTCCTTCTCTCCCCCGAAAACACAGAGGCGAGGAGATGTCTGCGCGGCAAGCCGAGGAAGATGCGGGCAACGACGCCCGCGTCCCCTCTACTGCCGGACCTCAATCTCCCCGCCCCTTCCATTCTCTCTCCGAGCTCCCCTTCCGCCGCGTCGAAGCTGCACACGGGGCTCCCCCGCCGTCGCACGCTGCATCGCCTCCACCGCGGCCTCTGCATCTTCACCCGCGACGCTCTCCCTGGCGGCCGCCATGCGGCGTGGTGGGAGGGAATGCCAGCGGAGAACCGGCACCCACTCTTCCTTGCGCAGTGGTCGCTGGTCCTGGTAGTGAGGGGCAGATGTTCGACGAAATGCTGGACAGATGGAGCGGCACTTCTGGACGCTGGTTGTGTTCGATGAAAGGCCCAGCAGAGGAGAAGCTTACTGAAGCACTCGAGGAATCAATGCAAAGTCTTGGCCATTAGTGATTTGGGAGACGATGCTGCGCTCAGCTCGACGGCATGCTTGACAGGAGGCGCGCATGTACAGCCGGATGGTTCGAGCTGCAGACATGTACTTCAGAACGGAGGGAGTATGTATCCAGTGGCATAGGACTGAATCAATGCAAGGGCTTCATGTATGTATCCAGTGACATAGGACTGAATGCTTGACAAAAGGCGTGCATGTACAGTCGGGTAGCCGGTCGCACATGGAGCCTGCCTTGCCGCCATGGAGTGAAGGAGTGCTGGGCTCCTTTTGGTGGCTCGAGAGCGTTGCATTCGGTGAAGATGTTTAGTGCTGCAGAGTGCAGACATGTGTATCCAGTGGCTGTTTTACATGGACTGGTAGCAACTGGAGACACAGTTGAATCGGTTGGTCGACACAAGCAGCTACATTTGGAAGTTGGGCCACCACCTCTCCTAAAGTCAGTGTTCGTCTTCTATCAGTCAGGCAAGTTGTCAAGAGAGATTATTATAGAAACAGGAAGGGGGGCGTCTCTTTTTTAGATCAATGCAATTCCAAAGTTTGTCATCCAATCATGATTTGGAATTGAATCCTAAGATTCTATGAGAAACAACGGAATTCGTATTTAGACCCATTTCAGTTTTCTTGGTGAGTTGTATTCCAGCCCAATGCTCTCCAGTTCATACATCCAGACAGAGCCCAAGTTTCAACTCAAGATATATAAGCCTGATTGTTTTTTTTTCAATGTTCACAGTTTTGTTTTTCAAAACCTAGAATGTGGGTTCGGGCGCGCACCATTGTAAATATGCTTATTGACCTAGAAAGTAGCATGTTTATATTCAACATGCTATCATATTATCGACTGTGAGAACGAATCAGTGAAAGGCTACATGTATCTATTGATGCGGAGGCCGGGTTTTTACACTCTTTTAAACTGTGCTCCTGATACTTGTATCTTCCGCCAGCGGTAGGAACCGAGATGGGTCAGTTGCAGTTCTCCGACCACTAATTACCGACGAGTTCCCTTCTAATAGTTTACCCATCTAGCTAGCCAGCGAGTCTTCTATCTGCTCTGAATTATTTCCTTGTGATTTGTCCATACAAAGGATTCCAAATTGAGTATTAATATTTTGTGCACGTGCACTGTTTCTCAAAGTCCAATGCGTGATAGGCGTGATCGAGACTGAAAGATATTGCAGACAAGTTTCTGCGTTGGCTGAGTCCCATGGTGATCACGACCTGCCAAACTCTCCACAGGCACCTCAATCATTCACCCGCACTGCACAGCCCAATCAGTGAAGACGGGAACTAACTCAATCTCTCATCTCTCTCTGTGTATATATCCAGCTGCCCAGCGTGCTCCACTGTCTTCTCCAAGAGCGCAACAACAATGGCGCCTGATCTTAACCCCTCTCCAGAACTCAAGCATGCCCTCCTGTGGTCTGTACCACTACTCATCATAGCTCCCACGGTGATCTTCTTGTACATGCAAGCTGTTGGCAAGAAGAAGAACGCCATCCGTCTTCCTCCGAGTCCCCTGAGGCTGCCAATCATAGGGCATCTGCACCTGATGGTGCACGAGCCCCACCGGTCGCTGCAGAGGCTGGGCCGCC
>NW_024115340.1:0-8870 GCF_003073215.2 Triticum urartu
CGCCGGTGCTTCAGGATGCTGCCCCCCAGCCTCGGCCCGGTCGTCCCCCTGCAGCTCGGCGGCGTTGCGGCCATCGTGGTTTCGTCGCCTGAGGCTGCCAAGGAGGTGCTCAAGACGCACGATGTCCATAGCTGCAGCCGACCCTCATCACCAGGCAAGTTCAGAAACATTTAGAAAAATAATGAAGATTCTGTAAACATCAACAATTGTTTGAAAATATATTCGTAAGTAAATAAAGTTGCATACTAACTCATTGTTGTTTGTGCTGGAATGGAATATCATCATCTATTTGAATCTTTCAGGTGCAAAATTAATTACATACGGCCAACAAGACATCGCGTTCTCACCGTACAACGCAAGCTGGCGCGAGAGGCGCAAGCTGTTCGTCTCAGAGCTTGTAAGCAGCAAACGCGTCCAGTCCTTTGCTCACGCACTAGAAGCTCAGGTCGGCGAGCTGATCCAATCACTCTCACTACGGTCTCCGCCGACGGAGCCCGTCAACCTCAACGAGACCCTCTTCACGCTCATCGACGGCTTCATCGGCACGGTGGCGTTCGGGAGCATGAACGGCGCCAAGCTCATGAAGTACGCCAAGTTCCAGCAGGTGTTCAGCGAGGCCATGATCGCCCTTTCCGCCTTCTCCGCGCAGGACTTCTTCCCGGCGTCACCGATGAGCCGGTGGTTCGATAAGCTCGTCGGGCTGGAGGCGCGATACCAAAGGATATTCCTAGAGCTGGACTCGTACTTCGAGATGGTGCTCAGCCAGCATATGGATCCTGGGAGGGTGAAGCCTGACAAAGATGACCTTGTGGATGTGTTGATCAGTCTATGGAAGGGGCAAGGGAAGGTCACAAAGGACCACCTCAAGGCTCTTCTAATGGTACTAAACCTGTTCTTCTCTGAAGCTAACACTGCATATACATTTTCTTATACTTTTTTAGTAATGATAGTGTGGTTACATATTCTTTTGATTAGGATACATTTGTCGGTGGCACGACGACGAGCTCGGTGACATTGTTGTGGGCTATGTCTGAGCTAATCAAGAACCCGACGGTGATGCAGAAGGCACAAAGAGAGGTAAGGAGTTTGGTTGGCGGCAAACAGAGACTAGTGCAGGTTGACGACCTCTCTAAACTCAACTACCTGAAGATGGTCGTCAAAGAGACACTGCGCCTCCACCCGCCCGCGCCGCTGCTCGTCCCTAGGGAAACCATGGACCATGTGAAGGTCCTTGGGTACGACATCCCCGCGAAGACAAGGATCTTCGTGAACGTGTGGGCCATGGGGAGGGACCCTGCCTGCTGGGAGAAACCTGAGGAGTTTTACCCGGAGAGGTTTGACGGCATGGACACTGATTTCTATGGATTGCACTACGAGCTCCTTCCGTTTGGCGCCGGGCGGCGGATCTGCCCTGCTATCCCCATGGGCGCCACAATCGTCGAGTTCACGCTTGCTAGCTTGCTGCATTCGTTCGACTGGGAGTTGCCTGACGGCATGAGGAAAGAAGACGTGAGCATGGAAGGGACTGGCAGACAGGTTTTCTGTAGGAAGACTCCTCTGTGTCTTGTTCCATCTGTTAATACTGGCTAAAGCATGAATTTAGACTATGAAACCACATCTTGTATTTTCTAAAGGAGATAGCAGTATTTCTCGCTCTTCCCTTTAGTATTTAAAATCTGAAAAAAAAGTTGTCACATGCATGTTTCACTAATGAAAATACTATCTTTATGACTTAATAATCTGTTTAATTACTTTGTCAACTCTAGCACATATGTAAAATCTGAACATAAAGCTTAAACTATAAAACACCCTCCAACTTATTTGCTTGCAATAATGTGCTTTTGCTTTCTGATACAACTTCTAATAGTCTATTATTGCACATGGTGCTGATGCATGCTTCTCAATAATGTAATTGGGTTCTTCAGCTGGTAGCTTACAGCTGTAGTATGGAGGAAACTTTGGAAATTACACTTCTAAAATGTTGCTTAGGCTAGTTAGTATTCGAAGCTAACAGCTTTTCGCCACCGTTACCGCCTCTTCCTCTTCCCCAAGGTGAGTTTCCCCATTTTCTAATCCTAGAATGCATGGATGTGTGTGGTATAGATAAAGAAATGGATGGATGGATTTATGCTTGCTCATGTTAGATAAAGAAGGGCATGTTAGAGAAATGAATGGGTAAATGCATTGGATATGCATATAAAGTATTAGGGCTTAGATGAGTTGATGGATCAAATCTGAGATGACTGCTTAGATGAATACTGAGATGGATTTCGTTTAACAATGAATTCATGGATGTTATTTTGCACTCGATTCACAACTCTAATGATAAGGATGCTTATCATCTATTGATATACTCCCTCTGTTCCTTTATATAAGGTGTATTTGTTTTTTCAGAAGTCAAACTAGGCCATGTTTGACCGAGATTTTGGAAAAATATATCCATATCCATAATACAAAATTTATATCATTTGAACCATCATGAAAAGTGGTTTCATATTTCATCGATTTGGTATTCCATATGTTGTTGGTTTATTTCTCTAATCATGGTCAAACATTCAAATGGTTGACTTGCACGAAAAATAGTACACCTTACATTCTGGAACAGAGAGAGTAGATAGCAAGCATCTTGAGGCCTCAAGTTACAATCTACTCAGAAGGGGTCCAAGGGGATCAAGATCTATCCATATCTACTTGACTTTCTATTCCTTGTGTCTCTGCTTCTCAGTGTATGGCTATATGTCGGAAAGTCAAGAATCAAGAATTCAAGATGGCTATATGAATTAGAGTATAGTAACATCTCAGCATTTTTTTAATGTGTGCAAGAAATTGTAGGAAAAGGTTAGAAAAGGATGGAATTATGTCCATTCACCTAGTTCGTAAATAGACATTTTCCAAGGATCAATGATTCCACTTAGCATAATAGTAGTTGATATAGTAAAGTGCATAAAAGATAGGCTGGACGGTGTACTAGCTTGGTTTGGCCGGCAAATTTATTAAACAATATACTCCTTCCGTCCCATAATATAAGAACGTTTTTGACACTATTATTTAGCCATGTCAGATAGTTGTATATTTTTGGTTAAAAATAGTTACCTATTCTGGAGTAGCAAAATTTAAATAAGGTACTTCCTCCAATCCATATTACTTGTCGCTCAAATGGATGCATCGGGCAACCATAAACTAAAAGGTCAGAGATATAAATATACGAGAGAAACTATCCTATATACACAATGGTCTGTCCTTCATAGCATGTATAGCTGCATAAAAACAATCATTTCTATTCAAAAACATAAATCAAAGTTCATGTCATAAATTGAACGTAAGAGGAATTAACTATTCATACTGATGATCAAAGGTGCATGGCAATAAGTAGTCATACAAAAGAAAAAAGAAAAAAAAGTTGCAATATTATACTCCCTCCGTTTCCAAATATAAGTCTTTCTACTGATTTCAACAAATGACTACATACGGAGCAAAATGAGTGAATCTACGCTCTAAAATATGTCTACGTACATCCGTATGTTGTGATCCATTTGAAATGTTTAAAAAGACTTATATTTAGAAACGGAGGGAGTAGTATTGTGGCATCTCACAGTGACAGCTGCACATCTCTATCGACGGTGCTTTGAATGTCAAGATTAGGGACCTGGTCATTGCTTCTTTGCGTATGGGAAGTACCAATTCCTTTCTATGAACCATATACTGATTGGTTGGAGTAGTAGAGGTGTCAGTGGTATTCATTTCCCTCATTGGTTGGACCAACGACTAGAAGTGCCACATGAAGAATTTGGCAGCCACATGCACAGGAATGAGCCCACGGTTTGGAGGATTTGTATAGGAATAAGGATTTCGGAGGTAAATTTCCTATAAATGCATTTAGTTGGTAGGAAATGCGTGCAAGAATTTTGTAGGAATACTATTCATTTTCTGTATTTTTAAAGAAACCTACATATTCATTCAAATCTTTTTTTATGTAGGAACGAGGCAAGACAAATCCTTAGGATGGCAAGTGCCAATCCTATCAACTTTAGATACTGTTTCTAAACCCTACCTTTTAGATTCCCCCAAACTGAATGAGGCCTAAGACTTTGTTGGCCAAGAAGGAGACTCTTTTGGATCGGGCATTGCCGCTCTTGCACATGCAGACCAATTATGGATGATTTTATCTACAATGTACCACATCATCATTAGACTTAATTGGTGATGCCACACATCACAGCCTATCAATTTGAATGTTAACTTCTCGAGAAAAAGTTGCATGTTAAACTTATTCATACTATTACCGTCGCTCTTACCACAGTGTATTGCCATATAAAACGCTAGGAATAAAGAAAATGATTTGTCTAAACGTGCCACAGACTGACATTTTTTGGGGCGGCTATTTGGTTGTTTGCCAAAGTCTTCGCTGTGAAAAGGACCAGCGTCATGTGGTGTGATTCTTTGTAGGGGTAAAAGAGGGCCTTAGACGGGTGAAAATGACCGCGTGGGATAATCTGTCGCCCGCGTGGGCGATGCTACCATTATTTTTATTTTATTTTTGCAAAAAGATCAAATTTATTGTAGAGATTCATCGAAAATACAAAACACCTCAAACATAATACTCCCTCCGTTCCTTAATATAGAGTGTATAGTTTTTGGCACGGAAATTAAAGAACGCATGTCGAGGAAAAATTTCCTAAGTTTTGGGCGAGATTACACCTGACTAATTGACATGAGAAAATAGAGGAGCTTGCCTAATATAAGGAAATGCAGTCAAATCTCTAAAAACATTATCCAGACGAGTGGTGCAACGCAATACACCTTATATTTCGGACTTTTTCTCAAAAATATATGCACCTTATATCAAGGAATAGAGGGAGTAAAAATTACATCGAGGTCCATGGACCATCAAACGATCATTGCCGTCGCCAGAACGAGCCGCCGACGCGTTGATATCGCCGCTTCTATACCGGAGCCGGCCTGACCTTGCCCATAACAACCAAAAAGCCTTCGTACACGTGTCCCAAAGCACGATGTCTGAGCACATTTCTTAGTCATTGTATATACATGTTTTTTTACTATCTACTGTAGGGCAAGAACCCTGCAGTCAGGAGTCAGAACTCAGGACTTGGGGTGCTACTAAGGGCAACTCTAACATGCCGACGTAAATAGATGATGTTTTGTCTGCATTTTGTTCGTTTGAGTCGGCTGGAGGCGCGTTGTTCGTCCACGTCCGCCAAAACCTGGCCGGTGCGTCCAACTACCCGACGCATTTCGTCCACGTGTTTGATTTTTTGGCAACTTAATTTAATTTAAATTTAGGGCCAAGGGCTATAGTTCATGTCAGCGGCCATAGTTCATGTCGGCATGCTTGCCAGGGGCTAAAAATACGCCACAGTTCATGCTGGCATGCTTGCCAGCACACAAAAGGGTCATAGTTTATGCTGGCACGCTTGCCAGAACACAAAAGGGTCATAGTTCATGCATCTTAGACATGCCGGCGCATACGCCGGCATACAAAAATGATGGCACTCTTGGCCATAGACCATTCATTTAGCTCGAGCATCACCTTTTGCTTCTTCTCAAACCAAACCTTTCTCCTCGGCGACACTTTGCTCAAGTCCACCTTCATGATCTCCTCCTCCTTCGCTATGAAAGTTAGTGCCAGCTCTTTTGCTTGGGTTTTGGCATTGATCGCCTCAATCTCGAGCTTCTTCATTTGGACGTTCTCCTCGATCTCGAGTTTCTTCTTTTGCATCTCGTCGTAGGCCTTCATTTGCTTCTCTTTTTCTTGGCGCTTCGTCTCCTCCCATGCATCCTTTTGGGTCATCATGCTTTGCCAAGTTTCTTGCAAGGCGAATGTCTCCGCATCACGCTTGCAAAAACATTTTATATTATGGGATGGAGTGAGTATTTGATAAACTGTTAAGGAAGTAGCAGTTAAGCTATGTACGTCAATCAATCTACCAACATCACGATCACTTCATCTTTTGGGCGGCCGACGCCGCATGATTAGAGGAGGATTGGGATTTTGTAGGGCTTGGAGGAGGATTAGGTAGGGGCGGCTGGCGACTACCGCGTGTTTGTGATATTTTCCGGTGGTATTAATGAGTAATCTCTTCATTTTAAAGTTTATCTAAGCTAAGGGTCCGATGTTTTTCATTATCAAGAGATTTTTTATCCTATTCTTTTGTTCGGTTAGCCCATCGACTACTTTTTCAATATATAATAGATAGATCACGGGATATACCCATTAGCACACGGTGACTAAAAAACTTTTGAAATTAACGGGTGAATTTAATGAAAACAATGTATAGCAATATATAAATAAATATTGGTGCCCTATAATCTGTGAGGGCCACCATGCTAGTTTAGAACAAATAATAATAATGCTTTTGGGTTTTTTTTCTCCTCGCCCACACATAGCTTTGGTCTTGTATGACTTCGCTACGTGTCGGTGTGTTTTTGTGTGTGTCGGTATTGACTGTGTGCATCCTAACTATGCAAAGGTCGGGTGTGTGCTCACAGTGTTTGTATCCTCTTGATGCTTCATTTTGAACTAATAAAATCCACCCTTTGTCGAAAAAATAATAGGGTGTGGCTAGGTCTCAGTCGACTGAGATTTAACCAAATCTAAGTCAAATGACATAACATGCAAGAGAGAGAAAAAAACCTGAAAAGAAAATTTTGCACTAATCTCAATGTAAAATCTCATAGATATAGCATCGACTAAGACTTCGTTAAGTCTTAGTTGAGTACTGAGACTTAGCAAGACTGATAATAATACCATAACAATACCTTCCGGCCTACTGTCCTCTTTTGCTAAAAACGAAGAGAATGACGACACGCAGTAGGGTCCTTCCCTATTGTCTTGTAGGTGAGCGAGGGAAGAAACCGCGAAGCTGGGGTTGACGAAGCATTTTTTGCTAACAGAAAAATGAGTATGACAACACAATCACGAATTGTCAATCCTCCATGGTCATCTCAAATATTCACATGCATTGCACAGCCCAATCAGTGAAGACGCACACTCTCCCCATCTCTCCGTGTCTATATAACCATATATCCAGCTGCCTACTGTGCCCCATTGGCTTCTCCAAGAGCACAGCAGCAAGAATGGTGCCTGATCTTGTGAACCCCTCTCCAGAACTCAAGCATGTCCTCATGTGGTCAGTACCACTACTCATCATAGCTCCTACGGTAATCTTCTGGTACCTGCAAGCTGCTGGCAACAAGAAGAACCCCATCCGTCTTCCCCCGAGCCCCCTGCGACTACCCATCATAGGGCATCTGCACCTCATGGTGCACGATCCCCACCGGTCACTGCAAAGGCTGGCTCGCAGCCTAGGCCCCGTCATCTACCTGCAGCTCGGCGGCGTCGCCACTGTCCTGCTTTCGTCGCCGGAGGCGGCCAAGGAGGTGCTCAAGACGCACGATGTCCATTGCTGCAGCCGGCCCCCCTCGCCACGCAAGTCCTTTCGCTGGCTACCAACTCCTTTTCATATGTTCACCCCTGTCTGAGTACAGGTGGTTTTCACTTTCAGCGAGATTTTGATGAAATTCACTGAATTTCAGTAATTTCGGTAGACACTGAAATATTTACCTTATGGCCAAAATATTTCAGTAGTACACAGGAATTCAAATATATTCAAAATTAATTTCAAGAAATTCAAATAGTTAATTGAATTCAAGTGAATATTTCTACCTTTTGGCTGAAATTTAAACCGAAATCACTAAAATTTACTGAATTTCGGTGATTTCGATTGGTGCTGAAATTTTTCTGAAACTGAAAACCTAAAGCTAGTAGTATTGAATTCCAGGCGCGAAATTGATGACCTACGGGCAACAAGACATCGCCTTCTCTCCGTACAACGTGAGCTGGCGCGAGTTGCGCAAGCTGTTCGTCTCAGAGCTCGTGGGGCGAGTTGATCCAATCCCTCTCACCGATGACGGAGCCCGTCAACCTCAACGAGATCCTGTTCACGCTCATCGACAGCTTCATCGGCACGGTGGCGTTCGGGAGCATGAAAGGCGCCAAGTTCCAGCGGGTGTTCAGCGAGGCCACGGTGGCCCTCTCCGCCTTCTCCGCACAGGACTTCTTCCCGGCGTCGCCCATGAGCCGGTGGTTCGACAAGCTCGCCGGGCTGGAGAGGCGGTATCTTAGGACATTCCTGGAGATAGACTCCTACTTGGAGACGGTGCTCAGCCAACATATGGATGCTGGGAAGGTGAAGCCCGACAAAGATGACCTTGTGGATGTGTTGATCAATCTTTGGAAGGGGCAAGGGAAGATCACAAAGGACCACGTCAAGGCTCTTCTAGGGGTACTAACTAAACTGTGAAGCTTCTCAACTGCATTTACATTTTCTTATACTTTCTTCATTCCAAAATAAGTATGGTTGATTTCGTACAGTTTTATACTTCCTCCGAAAAGAAATATAAGAGTGTTTCTTTACGGAAGGAGTACTGAATTTATACTAAATCGGTGACAATTATTTTGGGACTGAGGGAATGTTTTTAAATAGGGAATCCTAATTAATGTGGTTTCATATGCTTTTGATGGATGCATTTATCGGCGGCACGGCGACGAGCTCGGTGACATTGTTGTGGGCTATGTCCGAGCTCATCAAGAATCCGACGGTGATGAAGAAGGCACGGGCAGAGATAAGAAGTTTGGTCGGCGGCAAACAGAGACTAGTGAAGGCGGACGACCTCTCTAAACTCAAGTACATCAAGATGGTCGTCAAGGAGACGCTGCGACCACTAGTAGAAAAAGGGTCAAACGTGAAGCACATTAGTGCCGGTTTGTATTTGAGCCGGCACTAATGTATACATTAGTACCGGTTCCAACGGCTAGCCGGGCCGCTTTCATTAGTACCGGTTCGTGGCGA